>NC_064634.1:515663498-515963498 GCF_023864275.1 Schistocerca cancellata
TTACGTTGGTCACAAACTGCGACACTTTCTAAGCTATTCACACTAATTAAGGCCATGCATATATAGTCTTTCCCGTATGTTCAGGGTGTCCATACGGTTTAGAAAGAGAATCACTGCTCAGATTGGCGTCAAATTCAAACAGCATGGAGGAAAACTTCAATGAAAAAAAAAACTAAAATTTTAGCAATAGATGGCACTGTATGCATCGATTACAAATCACAGATGAAACGCAACGCGATGGCTATGGTTTGAGTCGCACATTGCACCACCCACCGATCTGACAACTGCGCCAGACACTTGTTATCTTGTTTATGGCTTTGCACTGAAGCCTGCAGCAATTTGCGGAAGGGTTGCATGTTCTGCAGTAGCGCTGATAGTTACATTGCGAGGTGCCAGAGCAAGCAGTGTATTTAACACTAAATTCTTCTAGAATCTCCATTTGTAAATGATGCTCTAAGTCCCCCCTATTCTAACTCCGACTTTTGCTGTTGCACATGGATTAAAAAATATACGCGAACTGACTGTAATCGACCCTGCAAGTGGAGTAGAAAAGAGTTTGGCACCTGCAATAATTTAATTTGATAAATAAGTTAAATAAAGGAAGGTTTCAAAAAAATAGTTCAAATGGCTCTGAGCACTATGGGACTCAACATCTTAGGTCATAAGTCCCCTAGAACTTAGAACTACTTAAACCTAACTAACCTAAGGACATCACACACACCCATGCCCGAGGCAGGATTCGAACCTGCGACCGTAGCAGTCCCGCGGTTCCGGACTGCAGCGCCATAACAGCACGGCCACCGCGGCCGGCAAGGTTTGATTAACGCAGTGAGAAATGATGGGTTGCTCTACCGATTAACAGAATGAAAGTTCTGTCCAAAATAACAATATGATTTATTAAGACTAAACACGAAATAATAAACAAAAACACATGAAACATTTACAATACATCAAATTGGCTCAAATTGGATACTCAAACAAACGCTATGAAGGTGAAGTTGTCCCTAAACTAGATTGTGAGGTTTAAGACGAAGTGGTATGTGGAGCCAATTCCTTGCCACTCAAATCTTAAGAGAGACACACAGCTAACCCAACATTAATTGCTGCTACTCAAGACAGAACAAAGTTAGAAAAAGACGAACAGGCGCGCTCTGCTGAGCTCTGATTATCACCTAGGAAAATCCCTATCTGCCGGTGCTGCAGACATACATTACCAAACTGTCTTCTTAACTGCCAGAACACGATCTGGCGTACCGGAGGCGATGGCTGGTTGCTTCGACGTCCTCGACCGAAAGGCGAGAGCCGACTACCTAGAGCACCCATATAGGCCGAACACACAACATTGCCGCCCCCACGACAGTGGCTGTGGTTAAACGTTCCAGTCAGCAACTCGAAAACCGGCGGAAAATTCCACTCTATTGCCGGAGCACTACCATTCCACCAATGGAGATTCTCGGCGCCAATTTCTGCGCTGATTTTGCTACGTCACGGAGCTATGCCCTGAGCAAGCCAATCACAGTTACTATTTTGCAGAAAGCGCGGGAATTTTCCCGCCACAACTGCCTGGGTACACAAGTCTTTCCCACGCCTCGATGGTAGCCCGCCAGAAAGTGTTTTCGCTAAGTTTCTGCGAAGTAACGGAACCTCTAGCCCAGCCGCTACTTCAGACCCCTCCGGGCGCGTCTTTTGACAATGTCGGCGTCTGCAAAGCATTCACTCGACTCCCTCACACCCGTCGGCTTAACGCTTTCCAGATCAGCAGACCCCGCCTGTCACCGGACCACCCGGGTGACGAGAGACGCTGTGTGGGAAGTCTGCGTGTAAAGGAATAGCGACTTTTCACTGCATGCAATTAGAGAGGAAAATCGTAAGATAGAAATATGAGAGGGGGCTCATGCCACCTCTCAACATCGTACAGAAATCGGTGATGCAGAGCACCTGTCAACATTTTCGGTCTGGCTGTAAGAGTCTGTGACCAATAATTCCTGCTCGTACATTGGTACTGAAGCGATCCTGGCGACTCAACTCCACGCTTGCTCGAGCATTTGCATCTGCCCACACCTGCCTATTGTGCTAATTTACTGTCACCTCTTGTGAACCGTGCCTCATCTACAAATTTCTCGTTACTAGCAAAACGGCTTACATGACTGCACAAGTTTGGTAGTCATCAATTGTATCACAGATAAGCACAAAAAAAAATGGTTCAAATGGCTCTGAGAACTATGGGACTTAACTGCTGAGGTCATCAGTCCCCTAGAACGTAGAACTACTTAAACCTAACTAACATAAGGACAGGACACACATCCATGCCCGAGGCAGGATTTGAACCTGCGACCGCAGCGGTCGCGCGGTTGCAGACTGTAGCGCCTAGATAAGCACATCCAACACGGCAATGTCGTACCACAATAATCGTTTTTTAATTGTCAGGGGGCCAAAACCCGCAGAAAAAGCAAAAGGACATCAATTTTTAAATTTCTTTGGACCAAAAAACACATAAGAAGTAAAATGACATCGGTGTCTAATTGTCGTGAGAATGACGCAAGGCATTTTCAGTTCGCTGGCCACCGTTTCCTGCCACAGGTTGAAATCGAGAAACAGCGTGTTCCACAGCACTTGGAAGTGACTGGCGGTCACGTGCAGAATGCGTTGCGCAATGCGTGCTTTCAGCTCAGCTACGTTCGTAACTGGGGCACTGAACACAGACCCTTTCAGATGACCTACAGCTAGAGGTCACTCGCATTAAGATCAGGTGATCTGGACGGCCAGTCTGTAGGGAAACTGCGGCTGATAATTCTAGCATTTCCAACATGACTCTGCAGCCGCCACTTCACTGTCTGTGCTGTGTGCGGAGGAGCGCCATCTTGCATAAAAATGATCCTACCCACACATCCAAGCTGTTCACGGTTTACAACAACGTCGGTGCGGAGCAGACTCTCATAGCGTTTACCAGTACCGGCACAGGTAACAGGACCCGCAGGACTCAGCTGCTAGACAAAATACGGCCCTACGAGAAAGAATGCCGCCAACCCGCAGCCCACAGGCAGCTTTCCACAATGAGGTCGTACCGAGGTTGATGTGCGAGCGAATTTTCTGTCGGTCATAGTCTGAAATTCCGAGTATTGAAGTGTCCTCGGTAATGAAAATGGGCTTCGTCTGTTCACAGAATGTTTCTTGGCCATCGATTGTCCACTTCCGTGAGAGCAAGAAATTCGGAGCTAACGTTTGTCTTGCTGTCAGGTCAGCAGGAAGAAACGCCTGAACATTGGAGATTTTGCATGGATAGCAATGCAAGATGTCGAGTAGGATTTTCTACATCTACATTTCCTGCAGTGCTGTGAACCCATCTTCGACAGATGTCGGATCAACTGCTTTCCTCCAACTGTCACAGTGCACTTCAAGAAGGGCCGTCGAACAGAAGTGCAAAACTACAGAGCTATATCCCTAACGTCGATCAGTTGTAGAATTTTGGAACACGTATTATGTTCGAGTATAATGACTTTTCTGGAGACTAGAAATCTACTCTATAGGAATCAGCATGGGTTTCGAAAAAGACGATCGTGTGAAACCCAGCTCGCGCTATTCGTCCACGAGACTCACGGGTTCCCAGGTAGATGCCGTGTTTCTTGACTTCCGCAAGGCGTTCGATACAGTTCCCCACAGTCGTTTAATGAACAAAGTAAGAGCATATGGACTATCAGACTAATTGTGTGATTGGATTGAAGAGTTCCTAGATAACACAACGCAGCATGTCATTCTCAATGGAGAGAAGTCTTCCGAAGTAAGAGTGATTTCAGGTGTGCCGCAGGGGAGTGTCGTAGGACCGTTGCTATTCACAATATACATAAATGACCTTGTGGATGACATCGGAAGTTCACTGAGGCTTTTTGCGGATGATGCTGTGGTACATCGAGAGGTTGTAACAATGGAAAATTGTACTGAAATGCAGGAGGATCTCCAGCGAATTGACGCACGGTGCAGGGAATGGCAATTGAATCTCAATGTAGACAAGTGTAATGTGCTGCGAATACATAGAAAGATAGATCCCTTATCATTTAGCTACAGAATAGCAGGTCAGGAACTGGAAGCAGTTAATTCCATAAATTATCTGGGAGTAGGCATTAGGAGTGATTTAAAATGGAATGATCATATAAAGTTGATCGTCGGTGAAGCAGATGGCAGACAGATTCATTGGAAGAATCCTAAGGAAATGCAATCCGAATATAAAGGAAGTAGACTACAGTACACTTGTTCGCCCACTGCTTGAATACATCTCACCGGTGTGTGATCCGTACCAGATAGAGTTGATAGAAGAGATAGAGAATATCCAACGGAGAGCAGAGCGCTTCGTTACAAGATCATTTAGTAATCGCGAAAGCGTTACGGAGATGATAGATAAACTCCAGTGGAAGACTCTGCAGGAGAGACGCTCAGTAGCTCGGTATGGGCTTTTGTTGAAGTTTCGAGAACATACCTTCACCGAGGAGTCAAGCAGCATATTGCTCCCTCCTACGTATATCTCACGAAGAGACCATGAGGATAAAATCAGAGCGATTAGAGCCCACACAGTGGCATACCGACAATCCTTCTTTCCACGAACAATACGAGACTGGAATAGAAGGGAGAACCGATAGAGGTTCTGAAGGTACCCTACGCCACACACCGTCAGGTGGCTTGTGGAGTATGGATGTAGATGTAGACGTAGAACCTTCTTTTCGATATTTGTAATCATTTTCTCTAGACCTTTTGCATACATCGGACCGACGCCTTTTTCCATACCAGTGAGTGTCTGGAACTTCTGCAGGGCTACTGGCGCACCGTCACCGTTCTTGTAAAAGAAGTTTAGCAGCAGCGCACGGTCCTTCATGGAGAAAGTCATGGCGGGTGTCTCGGGCGCCAAATGAGGAACAGCCGTGTGCCGCACTTCAGCCTGTCAAATTTTCGTTAGTTTCTTTCCGTGATGTGTCTCCTGTGTCTATAACGCCCTCTTCAAATTTGACATTTTTCAAACTAGAATTTTAATTATGGACACCGTCTATAGGGAGACTGGTGCTGCGGGTGCAAACTGCGCGCAGCGGGTTCTCGTTCGAGTCCCTCGCACGTGCAGCGCACATGTGTGGCGCCGCCGCGCACAAAAACAAAAGCCAGCCTCCGCGGCCCGGCCGCCGCCCCCGCATCCGCCCCCGCGCCCGCGCCGGCGTCCCACCGTCACACGGCGCCCGCCCCACAACACGACAGGTGGCGGCGCGCAGCAGCAGGAGGTGGACCCGTGGCCGGTCAGCACCGGGGGCACCGTCTTGTTTCTCTTCGACTGGACTTGCGAACTGTGTACACCTAATGCCGTTTCTTGCTTCTCAGCCTCCGAAGTTTACGGTCTTCCCCTCTTGGAGATTCGTCGGAACTGGTGCAAACACTATATTTTTGAGTTCACCTTATAGAAAAAAAAGTCTAGCCGCGGCAGATCAAGGGAATGTGTAGGCCATCTGATAACGCCCTCACGTCCTATCCAGCGACATGAAAGAGCTGGTCAGCGCTTTCCTAGCGACGAGCGACAAGTCAGCCGTGTTCTATAAGTAATCCAAAACACATTTTTGTCTAGATGCAGATTGGTTTAATTCACGACTCCGATACGCCGTATTATTCCTCTTTTGCTGCAAAACCATATTTTTCAATATAAGCTCGCTTCAATGTGACAGCCCTATGTCATCTTACTGGGAGGGCCTGCATGGTACCATTACACTGATCGATGTTGGAACCAGCGTCTTGCTGCATCAATCACCTCTCC
Organism: Schistocerca cancellata; assembly: GCF_023864275.1. Classification (NCBI taxonomy): domain Eukaryota; kingdom Metazoa; phylum Arthropoda; class Insecta; order Orthoptera; family Acrididae; genus Schistocerca; species Schistocerca cancellata. The sequence continues at coordinate 515,669,281 of NC_064634.1, forward strand.
GTCATCCACATACTCCGTCCCGTGGAGTGCATCCTTCATTGGGTCAAACACGTGGAAGTCGGCAGGTGCGAGATCCTGACTGCAGGAAGGGTGAGGAAGAATATTCGAATGAAATTTTGTGAGCTTTTCTCTAGTGCGCAGACTTGTGTGGAGCCTTACATTGTCATTGAGGAGAAGAAGTTCGTTTCCATTTTCGTGACGACGTGGCATACCGTCGTGTTCCCAGTTCGAGGAGACGTCACCTGTGACGACGTTCGACAGAAAATTGTCACCATCATCCTCGTAACGCTCACGCAGTTCCGCGCGGACGGTTCTTCACTGCTCTTTACGGTTTTCCGTTAGGCGGCGAGGAAACCAGCAGCCACACACCTTCGAGTACCCCAATTGGCGGACGCTTGTGTGAGCACTACCAACTTGGATGTCCAGTTGAGCGACAAGATATTTGATTGTGATGCGTCGATCACATCAAATTAGAGTGTCAGCACGTTCCAGCACTGCAGGTGCTATCGACCGGCACAAGGAAGACCGGACAGATTTGCGTGACCTTGCTGCAGTGATTACAGACGCCTCACCCAACGGCTCACTCTGCTTTTGTTGACTGCCAGGGCCCCGTAGACCTTCTGCAACTAGTTATGTGTCTCTGCTTTGCTCTGTTATTTCGCGATATGAAAATCAGTGACACTTCTCTGCTTGGAACCCACCTCCGTTACAGACTCAATTTTGAAGGGTACGTATAGCGGCAACAGCTGTCGAAACTTCATAAAAATATCGGGGCTTTATTTATTTAATCGTATGGCTAGGGCCCCCGCCGGGCAGGCCATTCGCCGGGTGTCGGTCTTTTGACACCACTTCGGCGACCTGCAGTCGATGAGGATGATAGGATGGTGATGAGGACAGTACAACACCCACTCCCTGGGCGGAGAAAATTCCCCGACCCAACCGGGAATCGAACCCGGGCATATAGGGGCTGAAGCGGTGTTGTTCCACTATATCCCACAATGAATTCCGTATTTGTTTCAACCGAAATTGCCAGAAAAAAGAAATGTGTTGCACTGCTTACTGAACACGCCTCCCACTTCTGCGTGCTTCTGCGTGCTTCATCTAGGAGGCCGACAAATACTGTGCGTACCTCTTTCTTCAATGAAGCAAGAACCAGTCATGTGGTCTGCAACAATCCCGGACCAAATGTTCACACTGACTCCACTGCCTGTGATGCTCACCCCGCCTCAGCTGGTAAGGATGCTCAGCGACCCAGACTCTCTCTTCCTTACATATTGCTCACCGCGATTTGTCAACGTAACGTCAGCGGTAAAGGGCACTCTGGAAAAATGGGCCTATTGTTCCGACATCGCATCAGAACCGAGCGAGAGAATACCACGCGCCTTCTGCAATCTTAGTGGTTAGGCTGCTGGTGAAGCGGCGTACAACACGGATGGAGGCTGATTTTGCGTAAAATGTGAACGTCGCTGTACTTATTCCAGACGCACTCCAAATTAGTCTGACGCTAACATGTGAATTAGAAACAATGGCTGCCAGGAATATTTCATTTGCTGCGCGCATTGCAGGCTTGATGACTTAGCCTCTGCTTAGTATTTCACGCTACTGACAACCACCTTTCACACATTCGCTGAATTTTCATTCTTACTGGACACCTTCTGTCGAGATGATTTCTTCGTGTTTCTTCTACAGTTTTCGTAAAGAAATGGCGTAGTTAGTTTCTCCTGGTTTGTGAAAGACATTTGCTTTCTCATGTTAACCAACATTCGATACACGCGAAAGACGCAGACACAGTAAATTGTGTATTCCTCTGTACACATTTTACGAGTATACCGAAATCACAGACGTGTAATGATCTATTACATCCTTAACCGACTTGATGTATTTCCTTGCTTGGGTACGAAATCACGAAATTCCGCAGAACACAGCAATGGGATTCATGTTGAAAGCAGTTAAATCCCAAGTACTAAATACTGTAATTACTCTGAAGTTATTAAACAGATTTTGAAGACCTGTCTCTTTTCTAGCATACCAGCAGCAGAAATTACTGCCGTATATCTCAAAAAGCCAAGTTGATGCTGATGTCTCAGTAACTATTATCGCTATGAAGAGAGTTTTTCTTGCAATACGTCTGCGTGAAAACAGAACTAGGGTATCTTAAGAGATTGCGGACATATTTTATGGGAACAGCTCAGTTAAATCCCCTTTATATTTTCGAGTTGTTTGCAACCAACGCCGTTTCTCGCTTCTCGATGACCACAGTTTACGGCCTTCCGGCTGCTCTACTTGGAGATTCCTAGATAGCACGCTTCCCTGGCATCTGTTATCCATCTTTTAGGCGGTCGACCTCGTTTCCATTTTGTCTGTGGGATCCATGCTGTTCTTGGCAATCTGTTACCTTCCTTTCAATAGCTTCCATAATTTTCCGATTTCTTCATTTCGGATGTGGTCTAATCTTGAGCCTCCAGCACTTCGTCCCCAGTAATCCAATTCCTTGGCTGCTACCACTTAATTTCTCTTATTTCCCAGACTTCTGATTTGTTTGTACATCTGCTGCTTGCTTTTGTTTTCTTTATAATCTCTTCAGTTTTGTTTTTGATATTATTATGTAGAGGCTCGAGCTTAGTTGTCGAAAACACGTTAACCTTGTCTAATCTTATATTTAACAAGCTGTGAACCCAGCATTGCCTTAGTGTTAAATATTCCGATCTTTTATTAGTCCATCTCCTCCTCTCTCCTCCTTCTGTCCATCTCCTCTTGCCCCCCTCTCTGTGCATCTCCACTTGCCCCCTCTCCCCTCATCTTTTCTTTCCCTGTCCATTTCCTCCTGCCTCTCTGTTCATCTCTTCGACCATAACTCTCTGCCTTTCTCTTCCTATCCCTGTCCTATCTGTCTCCTCCTCTTTCCTTTCTCTGTACTTCTCCTCCGTCCCCTCTCTGTACTCATTTCCTTCTCCCTGCTCCCTGTTCATCTCCTCGCCTTTACTTTTTCTGTCCCTCTCTACCTGCTTTTCTTCGCCTTCTTGTCTTCCTCCCCTTCAGCCTCCCCATTTCCTCCTCTCACATCTCTCCATCTCTTCCTCCTGCTGGTTCTTTCCATCTCATAATCTTTCTCTGTCCTCCTCCTCTCCCCTCTCTCTGTCCGTTTCCCTCTCCCCTTTCTCTTCCCATCTCCTCATCCTCCTATTTGTGCCTATCTCCTACTTTCCCATCGCTGTCCATCTTCTCGTCCTCCCTTCTTTCTCTCCACGTTTTTACACTCATCACAATAGAAGGCTGGCGGTTCTTACCCCTACAGTATTTCCTTCCAGATTGTAACTAAGATGTGTACCAACTTTGTCTGAAATAGTTCCAGAGGTTTAGGATGACATTTATGACATTTCTACTCGTCACTTTGCTTGCATACGCATATGTCAAATGTATTTCACAGTTATTTAACATATTTCACATGTTTTTGAACACATGATTCACCTGAAACTCTATCGAATTTCGCCCAACAGCTTCATTTTTACGCAGCTTAATGTATCTCCTGGTCTATGAGCTACACATTGATATAATTTTGCAGTTCCATTCAGTGGTATATGTGAATACTGCGTGCGAAATATGTCGCGAATACAGTTGGTAGTAAAGAAGTAATACATTAAAACGTCATGTTTCATCAAGTAGTTTTACTGCATAAACAGCGGCAATGTAATATGCGACAATTATTTTTCAGTTCATCATTCTTTGGAGTCGTCAGCGAGAATAAGTTTCGTAAATGTTTGAAATTATGTGTAAAGTTTGTTGCAAGTCTGTAAGTGCTCTCATTCTACAAATACTGGATAACTAAAGTGTGCGTATTCTCGCGTCGTGGGCTGCACTGCTTTTCCGCCTACTCTCCCCCCCCCCCCCCCCCTTTGATAGGTGGTAGGACCTTACCCTCACAGTGATTCCATTAAGACAGTAGATGATATGTGTACCAAGTTTGGTTGAAATTGGTCCAGTTGTTTAAAAGTATGTGTGGGGCATCCATTTTCATAATTTCTATAGATATGTTCTATTATCTTTCCATTCGTGGCTGTAGTCAAACGTAGATTTTTTTGAGTCGTTAGTCTTTGGCTGGTGGTACATCTAAATATTTTTTTAGTCTCCAGTCTTGTGACTTGTAGGAAAAGGACACCAACAGCCGTAATTCTTCATCTTCAAGCTCCTGTGCGAAAAACAAATGGAGACATCCATACATTGGCACATATAGAATATTTAATTGCAAACCGAGAGTTTCTACTTATTAGACGTGTACACTCCAAATACATGACAAGAACAGCTGTTTTCGTGAGTTTTGAGTGTTCACGTCGAATAAATAAAAGTCCATGGCACCCAGTTCAATATACGAGGGTTGGAACTTTAATATTGGCAACTATTTATTTACACCTCGTGCAAAATAGATACGTGTTTCAAAGTTTTACTGACCTTCAAAGTACTCACCTGCATTGTGTATAACTCGTTGCCAGCGATGTGGAAGTCGTAGGATACTCTTAGCAGTGCCAGTTGTTTTGACAGATCGAGTGACGGGTCTATTGCCCGACGAATTTGTAGCAATTCTGAAGCGAATGCCGTGAAGTGTTTCCTTCAGTTTAGAAATCGAGCTAAACTCACGAGGGCTTAAACCAGGGGAGTGCAGTAGGTGATATAGCACTTGGCAGCCCCATCAGTCAAACAAATCAGTAACAGCTTGCACTGTACGTGCTTGAGCATTGTCCTGCAAAATGATGGTCAGGTCCTGCAGAAAGCGTCATCACTTCTGTCTCTATGCTGTTCATTTTCGGAACGCAACCTACGTCGACTTCTGTAGAATGTTCTGCCCCAGACATACATTTTTCAAACTTTCTTCCACTAATTAAGGCCAATTTTTGTTAGTAGCAGACTTTTATAGCGGAGAACTTGCCTATATGCCTCTGCTAATCCGCTACTTATGTCCTCCCCTCCTTCGTCCGTCGTGTTACTTTCATTCCAATGCAGCAAAATTCTTTTACCTTACCTACGTCATGGTTCCTAATTTTGTTGTTAAATTTATCGTTCTGCTACTCCTCATTACTTTCGCCTTTCTCGGGTTAGTCTCCACCCATAATTCAGATTGTTCACTTTATTCCACAGGCTCTGTAATTCTCCTTCAGTTTCACTGAGGATGTCAATGCCATCAGCGATTCTTATCACTTATATCTTGATACCCTGAATTTTCCATCCTGTGTTGAATCTTTCTTTTGTTTCAGGTATTGCTTCTTCGATGCGTAGATTTAACATAAGGCCGAAAGACGTCAAGCGTGACTTGCACTTCATTTTACTTTAATTTCCAGCGTATTCGTGCTCTTCGTCCCCACCCACTATAATTTACGTAGTTTTCCTTGTGTGTTTTTTTTAACTATTTGATATATTCCTCGAACAACTTCCTCAGTGCGTAATTAGAGCGATGATCACTGGTGGATATACAGGCTAAATAAGCAATACGTGAAGAGATAAATCTAGCTTATCGTCTCCCGCCGACATCAGTACTGGGCTTCATTTATGTCTGCATCTCGTCCAGATCTTCCAGACAAATTCAAAATGAAACAAACAGTCGCACGGCAATTTTTGGTTGTAAACACAGCGGTGAAGGTTCACTTGCTTATTGGGAATAGGTTTTCTTGCAATTGGCACTTCCCTCGCCATATGTGATATTTGTGTCTTAAGTGAATCTATAGAGTGTCTGTAATGTGTGTGTACGTAGTGTACATGTTTTGTATGACGATGGTGACTCAGATTACGATAAGAAACGTCGTGCTATACAACCCATCTGCTTATGAATTCTGAAAGAGGCCAATTTATGAATCAAGCTCACCGCAGAAAACGTCCCTGTACTGCATCTAAAAGTGTAGCAACGGTGAAAAAAAACTTGAGACTCAGAACTGTTATTTTAAAAAGCAAAAGCTATAATCTAGAAATATGCAAATAATTTATTGAGACAGTTATTTGGAATATTTTATATTATGGCCAAAGGATGTCCTTGGTCCAAGACTTTGTAAAATTTGGGCACAGCATTGTATGGGAGAGAATTATGATCTGTGGGGATACTAGAAAAGAGGATAACCAAATATGTGATAATATAAGGAGATGTTTAAAATATGTGAACAGATGAAGACAAGAAATCAGGAGGTTCTCCGCAGAATTGTAGAAGAGAGAAACATTTTGAAAACATTAGTAAGAAAAAGGAACAAGATGATAGGACAAGTTTAAAACATGAAAGATTAACTCCCATGGTACTCGAGAGAGTTGTAGGGCGTGGAAACTGTAGGGGAAGAAAGAGACTGGAATATATCCAACAAATAACTGATGACATTGGGTGCGCTCCTATGAGAGGAATTCGTGGTGGGCCGCATCTTACCAGCTAGAAAACTGCCGAGAAATGCATCCCAGGGAAACGAGAGAAAAAAATGGTGTGATAGAAATGCAGAAAAGTGACATAGTAACATCGAATACTGCAGGTAAAATCAGAGTACGAAAAGCAATAGAGAGAAAATCGCGCTGATTAACGTCACACAGAAAAGAAAAACATAAAGCTATGGACCAACTTATACGCATTGCGGCTTCATAAGGAAGATCCTCGAACGACTGCATAGATTTTTCATTTAACACTGGTTCTTGGAAATTCTTAAGTTGGATTTCGCGGGATAGTTGCCATCTGTCTTGAAGAGTGTGCCGTATCAGATTTTCCAGCTATTCCATGACGATCACCTGTGTGTCAAATAAACCTAGCAGCGTTCATTATGGCCTTCTTCGTATGCGTTAAGTGTCCTCTGTTAGACCTGTTTGGTACAGTTTCCACACAACTGAGCATGAGTCGCACGAGAGTTTTGAAAGCAATTTCCTTCACATTTTACCCGTATCCTACTGATGAATCCAAATTCATCCATCAGCTTTAATTACTTACGAGCGTATTTGAGCATTCACTTTCATATACCTACTGTCACACCCAGGTATTTGTATGAGTTGACTGATTCCAACAGCAACTCACTGATCTTGTAAGTATAGGATACTATGTTTCTCTTCTGACAAATGCTAAATTTAACATTTCTGAACATGTGCAGCATGTTGGCACTCTTTACGTATCTTTCAAATGTTATCAAGCTCAGACTGAATATTTATGCAGTGAAGACTCCATTGTAGGTAACTACATCGTCTGCAATAAGTCTCAGGTTAAAATTAATATTATGCGTCTGGTCATTTACCGATGTAAACAGGAAAAGATCCAAATCACTTCCCTGTGAAACGCATGTAAGTACTTCAACTTCTGTCGAAAAAAACGTGTGATACCTACCAACAATTCCTCAATCCTACTGCAAGTGTCTGATACCCCGTTCGTTAGCTAATTAACGTTAATTTGGTACTGACTTAAATTCTTTTTGGAAACCAAGAAAAACTGCATCCACCTGCGTACTTGATCCATGGTTTTCAGAAGGGCGTGTAAGGACAGCTCAAGTTAGGTTTCACATTACCGACGTTTGGGGAATCCACATCAGCTGGCATCGAGGAATTCATTCTATTTGAGGTACCTCATTATGTTTGTGATCAGAATATGATCTAAGATTGGCCGGTCGCAGAGGCCGAGCGGTTTTGGGCGCTTCCGTCTGGAATCGCGCGACCGCTACGGTCGCAGGGTCGCATCCTACCTCGAACATGGATGTGTGTGTTGTCCCTATGTTAGTTAGGTTTAAGTAGTTCTAAATTATAGGGGACTGATGACCTCAGATTTTAAGTCCCATAGTGCTCAGAGCCATTTGAACCATTTCTTTTATCTAAGTTTCTACAACAGATGGATGTGAATGATACTGGACGGTTGTTTCGTAGATCACTTCTTCTACCATTCTTGTAGACCTATGGTTTCTTCCAGGAATAGGGTACAGGTTTTTGTATGAGGGCTTTACCATATTTTATGAGTAAAAGAGAGGCTAACTCAATAGGTAACTTAGAAGTGATTCCGTGGTTCGGTCGTAGATGTGGTGGGAGGAGACCGAATACCGCCAGGTCCCTCATTCATACAGTAACATTTCTGTGCCCTTATGAATTCAGAGATTAGTTTATTTATGGAAAACATTTCAGTTTGATTAGTATTCTTATCCTCTACAGAAAAATGCTTCCCTGTCCAAATACCATCCACTATATTTAAAAACACATGGCTTGCAGATTTTTATTTGTGGTTTTCCTCTGGTAGTAGACCGATTGAAGAAACAAACGTTCTTTTCGCATGCCAGCTATAGTGGCTAACTTCAGTGTTGTCAAATTGTTTGCTACTAATGAGCGTAATGATTTGACGATCACTTTTCTTACATTCTGTAACATCAGAATGACGATTACGGGAGTAGCATGGGAAGCGATTCTACAGAAACTAAAAGGTAGCTACCCTTTCTTACAGACTCCATATGACTTCTCAGACTTCATTTGCGCTATTTTATGCAGTAATTAATCGAGCAATACGTTCTCCAGGAAGGGTAATAACAATGGATTTTAGAAAGAGGTTGACTGTGGTTTGTGTTCATTAAGCAGCATATTTGCAAGAGTTAATTTTCTGGCCAGAAGTAATTTCAGTCTCTAAGTAGTGGCTGACTGTAAGTTCGCTAACAGTCAGAAGCCCATCACAAAGGTAAGAGAGACAGGCGGCTTTTCAGAGCACTGGCCATGCCGGAGGGCTACGTCTCAGAAATGTTTTATGGGATTCATGTCGCACGATCTGGATCGTCAAATCATTCGCTCGAATTGTCCAAATCGCTCTTCAAACCAATGGCAAACAATTTATGGGTCATCCATAAAAATTCCATCGTTGTTTGGGAATATGAAGTCCACGAACGGGTGAAAATGGCCCCCAATAGCTGAACATAACCATTTTCAGTCAATGATCGGTTCATTCTACGTAAACACAGCCTACAGCATTAACGGCTCGCCACCAGCTTGCACAGTTCCGTGTCGACAACTTGGGTCCAAAGGTCGGTGGGGTCCGAGTCACACTCTGACCCTACCATCAGCTCTTACCATCTGACATAGCGACTCATTTGACCAGGGCGCGGTTTTCCAGTCGCCTAGGGTCCAACCGAGCCAAGGAGATGCGATGCAGGCGATATCAGCTGTTAACAAAGGCACTCGCGTCAGTCGTCTGCTGCAATAGCCCATTAACGGCCAATTCCGCCGCACTATCCTGATGGATATGTTCGTCATACGTCCACATTTTATTCTGTGGTTATTTGACGCAGTGTTGGCTGTCTGCTAACACTGACAACTCTACGCAAACGCCGCTGCTCTCGGTCATTAAGTCAAGACTGTCGGTGACTGCATTGTACGTGGTGAGAGGTGATGGCTGAAATTTAATATTCTCCGACTTTGCCGTTCAAACGTACCGTCCTGGTCATTACCACGCGTTACAGTTAAAGACAGGTGAATCCCATCGCCAGACTGAGCATCACTTAGTACGTAGTTTAGCCACTCCGAGAACAATGAACCTTTCTAAGCAGCCCTAACTAAATATTGACAAATACCACAAAAACAGATCAAGATATGTTAGTCAAATTATAATTCCATTCCAGCTTACATGAACTTCATATTTTGTCACAAATTCGTTGCGCACTATTTAATGTCTGATTTCTACTGCAATGGACATTTTTTTTAGAAGTCAGAAGGATGACCGCAGTAATGTTATTACACAGTGTAAAGACGGAATTTCAGCTTTCTCATTCATGAAATAGGGACAACGTTACCTACTGTCAACTGAAGACAAATGTCAGTGACATTTAACATTTTGTAGCAAGTTAGGATCTGCAGTTTCTGTGCAGAGATTAACAACTAATCAACAACACTGGACTTACATTAATTGAAAGACGTAAATGACTAAATTAGTCTCTGTGTGGGCGGAGACGTGTGAGAGGAAATGCTGACGTAATCGGCGTTCGGCGCTACCATCGCAAGTGCAACGTTTAGCTTCACCATGCAATTTTGACACTACAGCTGCTAGATCGCTTGTGTTGGCAGAAATGAATAAAACAGAGAAGGCGACGTGAACTTTTCCGGAAAAATCTGATATGTGACGAAACCCAACGACGGGCCCATCGGACATCTTTCGTTGTGCCACATAACATACAATTACCATTATAGCAAGGTGGTTATGTCGAGCGTGAACGTGCATCGTTTATCTTTCAATTTTTGCTCTAAGGGGTATAGGCAGGCTGCTGGCTTGTTGATGTACAGAATATCTAATAATAAATGAATACTTGAATATACAGTTGTAAAACTGGCAGTATATTTACAATGTGCAGGCGATATGTTTATAAGTAGGTACTTCGATATTTTCACAGTCGATGCATCGGTACATTGTGATATATAGAGAGCCGATAACGATATTTCTTGAAATATCGATGTATCGGATTGCCGATATTTTCCGGTCATAGTCTTCTCACTGAAGAAAAACTGCCCTTAGATCTTCGCCTCTGACACTGCACAGAACACATTGACCCCCAGCTAATCGCATTTATGCATCACAATTTCATGAGGATCTTCAGTGCTTAACACTCTCGCATTGTGGCCATTAATCTTTTCCGCTAAATGGAAGTTTGCTTTGTCGCTAAATATCAGCTTGGAGGCAAAATGGTCGTCGCCAAGTGCTCCCTGCGTTGTGATGCAAAACTGAAGGCACTGGCCATAATCTTGTATTTGTAATTGTTACGCAAGCGGTACGGTTTGAAATGTAGCCGCTGCCGCAAAATATTCCACACATTTCTTTGTGGTATTCCAAGTTCTTCGCTTGCGCAGACCGTTGACTTTTTTGGACCGCTCACCAAACTTTCCGTCATCCTCTCCACGGCTGCACCTGGTACACTTGGTCCGCCTCTGACTGCTGTTCATCGCCGAAAAAGGCCGCAAGTGGACATGCAGCACATTTTATCCTGCACCAGACAGATCGCCGTCGGCGTGTTCACTGCGAAACTGACGAGAGTACAAGGTGAGCCGTGGCGGCTCATATCGATAGTGCCACTCTGGTGGTTTATCTTTCCTGCCACGGTCAGGGCGGTAAGCAGCGCCCTCTGGGGCCTACGCGAGAAGTAACGAGGCGAGGTCCTGTGGGGGTGTGCTCCGGGACGTGGTGGAAGACGGTTGCCGGGTTGACGCAGCGAGTGTGGGGCCGGACCTATCGCACGGAGATATACAAGTTGGCTCTGAACGGAAGGCGCCGTAGCAAGCAGCTGTAATTTGTGTGAAGGAGTAACGATTTTTGCATTGGATGTCCCAGTGGTTCCCGAGAGTTGCGGTGGCTGCTTTCGGAGAAGAGAATTGGTAAGAGCTTGTGTCTACACTCTTTCCGTACGATGTTGCTGCCTGCCGTTATAAATGGGTGAAAATCAGGCGCTTGTATTGGCTATACGGGAACTGGTGACATAAAATTACATTTGTGATTGAGTCTCACTGGGACTGTGACAATGTAGAGGCGAAAACTGTGGTCGCTTCATTAGGTCTGGTTCTTTGCTGTGCAACTAAGGGAGTCAGTTATTTGGGGTAACTGAGGGAGCACCATTATGTTGGTCTAAGTGATACGTTCTCCACGTTTTGTCTATGGCTTTGCAAATCGAAATCGTGGGGGAGTACACGTGTGAGTAATTTGATAGTGTATGTCGTAAAGACTGTTCTCTGGTGTGCTAAACCACGAGCTGATTTGTATCCAATCCAAGCAGAAGTTACCATTGCTATTTGCTTACGTGCTACTGTCCTTATGATTGGTGTTGTTTGTCTTTTGATTGTGGGTGTGCTCACGTTTAAAAAAAAAATTACGGCTACTATTCATAAGGGTTGTCTAGTAAGGAAATTGTTTAGGCTTTTATCATATACCAGTCTGTTTGCCTATCACATTGGCTTTCTATGCAGTAACTGAAGGAATGTGTATGGTGGTTCAAAATTGTAGACTGGCTAGTATTTCAACTGGTGTTGAGGTTAACGGCGAGATCAGCATCCCGCAAACCCGCAAGCTGCGCGTGGTTAAATGTTCCGCTATTGGGGAGCCGGTTCTCGTATTTTGTAAGGATACGTGACGAGTGCATCGATGTAGTTTTTCGCGTGCTAAATTGCGGGGTGTCGGTGCCGTCCTAGGGTTAGACTTGTGATGTATGTTATGTTGAAAGGGAATTAACTGTACCATACTTAAGAGAGCTTTTAGTTTGTTTTAGGTCTGTACATGGAATGATGTTGATATTTTGTCGATTGCGGCAATAACTTCCTGTGTGGGGAGATCCTCTGAGGGACTTGTATTGTACTGTTGCAGTGCAGGCCATCTGAAACGTGCTGCTTAAAACATGGGACTGCAGCTCTCTGACGTTATATATTACTGTTTGATCTTAAATGTCTTGGATGTAATATGGTTGTTGAGGATTATGTAACTAATTTTGATCGCTGGTTCCTTAAAGGAAGTATTTCGTTTTAAAATATGTGCTCCGTCAGAGCCTATTTGATTATAATTTTAACTTATCATTCAAAATTTCTAGTCTTGCTTTCATAAAAGGCTTTCAGTTAAATGATTGCTATTTGCCTGTTTAAATGTTTGAGTGACTTAAAGGAAAATAATATTATTTGTAATTTGTACTGGTTGTTCCTTTTGGGTAATACCTGACTTATGTGTTCAATGAATGAGTTTCTTGTCAATGGTGATGCACTGTTCTATTGCTAGCCTACCCCTTCCACTCCACAGCCTATTGGGCTGCTTTGTGTCGAAAATGTGTTCAGAATACCCCTCTGACCTGACACCTCACAATAGTCCAGCCTGGAGTAGGGACCGTTACGGTCTGGGGAATGTTTTTGTGTCATTCGCGGGGGATATCGTCATTCTGGAAGGCACAGTGGATCAACACAAGCACTGTTCTATCCTCGGGGGAGACACCCACCCTTACATGCAATTTGTTTTTTCTCAGCACAATAGCAGGTACCAAAGTGTGTGTGTATGTTAGGGCTTATGGGCGCTCAACGGCAAAAGAGGAAAACATTTGTAAAATTGGAACATACACGCAAATAAAGCGGGAAAAGACGAAAAATGCTGTACAAGAGAATAAAACGTATATGAAACGAGAAAGGAGCTTCAAGGACGCCACAGGAAATTGTCACTGGCTGGCCACTTATGTACAATTGGGCGAGCCAGTCACCCAGTGAACAAATTAAAACCCTCTCCCTAAAATCTTGGTAAAAACATTGGACAAGTCACACAACTTTAAAATTCGTCTGATTATTACCAAAAAGAGATCTCAGATCCGTCGGTATGTCAGCCGCGGCCCGCTTGTCAGAAAATAAAACGAAATCCAATAAAACGTGGCGCACAGTGACCTGGACGCCACAAGGAGCACACATTGGAGGGTCCTCTCGCCGGAGCAAAACGCCATGCATCATAGTGCTGTGGCCTGTCCGGAGACGAGTGAGGAGAACCTCGCCTGTCCACGTGGCTGAAAGGAAGTACACCACACACGAATTGTGGGCTTGGCTAAACGGAGCTTATTGTCAGTCACTTCCAGCCACTCATCCTTTCACCGACGCAAGGCTCTTGAGCTCAACAGCGAGGTGATAGTGTGCAGGGGGATGGCACACTGAAATACCTGCGGATCGAGACACGCCTCCTTGGCTGCGAGATCTGCCTTCTCGTTCCCAGAAATGCCAACGGGCCCTGGAACCCAGCAGAAAGCCACCTCCTTCCCCTGTAGTCGTAGTTGGAGGAGGGCATTCTGGATGGTCTGGACCATTTTAACCGCTGGATACAAACGTTGCAACGAGTGAAGGGCACTGAGTGAATCTGAACAGACAAGAAATTTAGGATGGGAATAGCGTCTCATCTGCTCCAGTGCCCGCAAGATCGCAGACAACTCTGCATCAAAGACGGTAAACGCTGGAGGCAGTCCGACCTTGAGGACACGATCCGGAAAAAAAAAAAAAAACACAGAGCAACCGACGGAATCCCCCTGCGTCGACCTACTCGTAAAAACAGGTACATAGTCGTGCTGCTCAGATAAAATGACACAAAATGTTCCACTAAAAACGGTGGCAGGAGTGCAATCTCTCTTGTACCGCACCAAATCTGTAATCGCTCGGGGTCTCTCCAATAACCAGGGTGGCAGGCAGTTAAAACCCTGGATTTGGGGCCGTACAGGCTGCACAACGAGGGACTCCAGCACACGCTGCACGCGTATTCCAAACGGCATCGTGGCTCGGGGACGGTGGGAAAAAAGATGGTCCAGAGGCAGATGACCAATAATATAGTGAGTGGGTGAAGTCGAAGCTGCGAGAAACTTACACGCTTGGCGCACCAGGAGGAGCTGCCGCCGGATGGTAAGTGGCGGTTCCCCTGCCTCAGCACAGAGGCTGGGTATGGGACTGGTCCGATAACCACCCATGGCCATCCGAAGCCAGCATCAATGATCTTCAGATAGGAAGATCTCGCCGATTCATACACTGTGCACCCCTAGTCCAACCGTGAACGCAAGAAAGCCCTATAAAACTGGAGGAGACGCGTGTTGTCCGCTCCCCAAGACCTGTGACTAAGGCACTTTAAGAGATTCAGTGCCCGCAGGGTTCTGGCTTTTAGGTCTCGCAGGTGCGGCAACCACGACAATCGGGAGTAAAAAATGAGGCCCAGAAAGCGCACTCAATCTCTAAAACTTAGGATGGTGTCCCTCATACGCAAGGCAGGTAAATGAAAAATACTACAGGAACGATTAAAATGAACACACACACTCACACACACACACACACACACACACACACACACACACACACACACACACGCACGCACACTTATCCGCAGAAACTGGAAACTTGTCTTTGCAGTGCACTCCTCTAACTGCCGCACAGTAAGTTGTAACTGACGGCTTACTGATGAAACACTGGAGAAGGAACAGAAAAGAGCAAAATCGTGTACAAATAAAGAGCGCTGTACTGGACTCCGTACTGTAGAGGTGGTAATGCAACATGTCACACAGCTCACAGCGCATGTGCGTGGTTTAAAGAGCACTAGGATGAGTTTACTCCACTCCCCTCCCCACCAAACTCTCCAGATGTAAACCCAGTCGAGAATCTTTGCAACCACCTCAACTGATCTGTTCGCATCACGGCACCTCGACCGAGGAACCTGGCGCAGCCTACCACGGCTCTGATGTCGGCACGGCTCCACACACCTGCCGGTACCTACCAGAACCTTGTCGACTCTCTTCCTGCACGTCTGCACGTGCTGCAAAAGGTGGGTCTTCGGGCTTTTCATACAAGGTCACGTTAATGTGATCGGACAGCGAGTTTTTACGTGTAGTCTTTTGGAAAAAAAACAGAGCTTTGAAAACGAGTCGGTCACTTTCAGTAGCTCTTTAGTGTTGTTTTCGGCACTGCAGACACTATTCCACATGTACATCCAGAGCAACTAATCAGTCAGATAGTTATTGCCGTCGAGAAGCTCTATTGCACCTTTGAATGACTGTAAAAATGTCAGGAGCTCTTGTGCAGTGTTGTCTTACTGGCAAAGTTTTCCAGAGATGGCCTCCTCTGCAAGAGCTTCCGTGTCTCGATTTGCTCTGCCAAACTACACACTGCGAAACTTTAAAAATGGTGTCGCAGCTGTGATCGGTCTCTCGTCCACTGGGGAAGCCCTGGAGTCGCCACCGGTGCGGACAGGTGGTGGCGAGCTACCTGCTGCTAGGCTGGCTCCCGCAGCGACGACCGCCTGTCGTCGTCGGCAGACAGGCTGAGCACTGGCCGGCAGCCAAGGGCGCGCCCGGAGCCGGCCGGCCGTCGCTCGCGCCGACAAGTCGCCGCCGCCCTCAGGCGAAACCTGTCGCCGGCTATTAGTCGTCCGACCGTCCAGAGGATGGCTCGAGGCTGCGGTTACAGTGGCGCCGGCACGTCTGCATTCCGCCGACGACCGACGTCGGCCAAAGACGGCCGATCTTTTCCAAACAGTACTCGAGTAAGCGCTCAGTCCCAATGCCCACCAATGTCATAGAAATGTCGGAGAAATAACGGTTAATCGGCTGCGTCAGAGACGGAATAATGCACCGCGAGAAACTGGCAAGTATAGTCTGTGCCAGAAGGAGTTTGTGCCATCCTGAGGATGAAAAATATCGCAGCAGGGAAACAGCTCGTAATCTACGGACTCAAATTGCAGGTTTATTGCAAACCAAAAACAGCCAAAACTTTTAACCTAAAAAAAATGGTCAAGTGAGAAAGGTGCCGTATCTTGTGCCTAAAGATACATCTACACAAGTACTCCACAAGCAATCTTATGGCCGTGGCGGAATGTACCCCGTACATGTTTCCCTTCCTGTTCTACTTGCACACCGAGCGAGGGAAAAATGATTCTCTGTACGACTCCGTAAGAGCCGTAATTGCTCTGCCTTGTCTTCATGTTCCTCACGCGAAATGTATGTATCCGGCAGTAGAATTGCTCTGCGGTCTGGTCCAAATGCCGGTTTTCTAAATTTTCTCAACAGTCATTCTCAAAAAGAACGTCGCATTCCCCTACAAGGCTTGTTATTTGAGTTCCAGACGTATTCCGTAACACTTGTGTGTTTTTCGAACCTACCGGTAACAAATCTAGCGGCCCACCTCTAAACTGCTTCGATGTCTTCCTTTAATCCGGTCTTACACAGATCCTAAACAATCAAAGAGTACTCAAGAATACATTGTACTATCGTCCTACAAACGGACTCCTTGACAGATGAATTACACTTTCTTAAAATTCTCCCAATAAACCGAAATCTACCATTGGCCTTCCCCACTACAACCCTTACATGCTCATTCCATTTCATATTCCTTTGCATCATTACGCCTAGATATTTCATCGATGTGACTCCGTGAAGCAGCGCACTTCTGACGCTCAACTCGAACATAATGTGTTTGATTTTCCTGCTCACCTGCATTCACTTATGTTTTTCTACATTTAGAGCTAGCTGCCTGTCATCACATCAACTGGAAATTTAGAGTAAAGCATCTGGTACCCTTCTACGGTCATTCAACGATGACTCCTAACCGCACATTGCAGCATCATCAGCAAACAGCCAAAGACTGCTGCTTGCTCTGTCCCCCACATCATTCCTGTGTATAGAAAATAACAGCGGTCCTACCACACTTCCCTCAGGCGTTACTGACGATATCCTTGTCCCTGACAAACACTCTCGGTCCAGAACAATATGCTCGGTTCTATTACTGAACCTCTCGCATATCTGGTAACCTATTCTATACGCTCGTAACTCCGTTAACACTCTGCAGTGGGGTATCATGTGAAATACTTATCGGAAATCTAGGAATATCAAATCTGCCTGTTGCCCTCCGTCCACAGTTTGCAGTGTATCATATGAGAAAAGAGCAAGCTGAGTTTCACACGAGGGATGATTTCCAAAACACTGCTGATTCGTGGACGTAACCGTTTCGTTCTCTAGGAAATTTATTATATTCATACTCAGAATATGAGTTAGATTTTGAGAGGTGGCATGAGCCCCCTCTCATATTTCTATCTTCCGATTTTCCTCTCTAATTGCATGCGGTGAAAAGTTGCTATTCCTTCACATGCGGACTTCCCATGCAGCGTCTCTCGTCACCCGGGTGGTTCAGTGACAGGTGGGCTCTGCTGATCTTGAAAGGGTAAGCCGACGGGTGTGAGGGAGTCGAGTGAATGCTTTCCAGACGCCGACATTGTAGAACAGCGGCGGAGACACGCTCGCAGGGGCCTGAAGTAGCGGCTGGGCTAGACGTTTCGTTACTTCGCAGAAACTTAGCGAAAACACTTTCTGGCAGGCGACCAGCGAGGCGTGGGAATGACTTGTGTACCCAGGCAGTTTTGACGGGCAACTTCCCACGCTTTCTGCAAAATCGTAACTGTGATTGGCTTGCTCAGGGCATAGCTCCGTGACGTAGTAAAATCGGCGCAGAAATTGGCGCCAAGAAACTCCATTGGTGGAATGGTAGTGCTCCAGCAATACATTGGAATTTTCCACCGGTTTTCGAGTTGCTGATTGGAACGGTTAACCATGGCCACTGTCGTGGGGGCGGGAATGTTCTGTGTTCGGTTTGTACGGGTGCTCTTGTGGGGGGTCGGCTCTCGCCTTTCGGTCGGAGTAGGTTACAAGACTGAGCTCTCGCTGCTCTGGTCAGCCTGCCTTCCGTTGGCTGTCTAATATACTTTTATTTAATTGTAACTGTTTGACGAAGTTGCTGAAGTTTGGACTTCTACATTGGCAATTGAGCGTTCTGCGTACAAGAGGCCTATGTTGTCTGTCTTGAGCAGTTTTGGCTAGTTGACTATCGGAGTTACTGGGTGACTTCGCTTATTAAAATCAATCACTGTACCGTCAGTGATTGTGTGGCGAGCCTTCTTCGTCTCCCTCAGAGGCGCATTTGTATTGCTACGAAGTCTTTAGTCTGGAACAACCAGGCCAGGATAATTTGTTTCGGGCTATACTCGCGACATTATCATACCACGACGGGACGTCGAAGCAACCAGCCATCGCCTCCGGTATGCCAGATCGTGCCCATGCAGTTAAGAAGACAGCTTGGTAATGTACGTCCGCAGCACCAGCAAAGCAGGCAATTTTGCTAGGTGATAATCCGAGCTCAGCAGAGTGCGCCTGTTTGTCTTTTCTAACTTTGATCTGTCTTGGTTGTTCATTGTCTGAGTTCTCACTAATGTAGCAGCAATTAATGCTGGGTTGGCTGTGTGTCTCTCTTAAGACTTGAGTTGCAAGGAATTGGCTCCACATACCACTTCATCATAAATGTCACATTCTAGTTTAGGAACAACTTCACCTTCACAGCATTTATTTGAGTATCCAATTTGAGCCAATTTGATGTATTGTAAATGTTTCATGTGTTTTTGTTTATTATTTTGAGTTATAATAAATCATATTGTTATTTTGGACAGAACTTTCATTCTGTTGATCGGTAGAGCAACCCTATCATTTCTCACAACGTTAATGAAACTTTCATTTATTTAACTTATTTATGAAATGAAATTATTGCAGGTGCCAAACTCTTTTTTACTCCACTTGCAGGGTCGATTACAGTCAGTTCGCGTTTCTTTTTAATCCGTGTGCAACAGCAAAAGTCGGAGTTAGAATAGGGGGGGAGGGCTTTGAGCATCATTTATATATGTAGATTCTAGAAGAATTTAGTGTTAAATACACTGCTAGCCCCGGCACCTCGCAATTTCAGCACCAAAAAATGTTACGGATATTGGTCTGTAATTTTGCGAGTCTGTTCTTTTACCCTTCGTAACCTGCCGCGGTAGTCGAGAGCGCTAACGCGCTGCTTCCTGGACTCGGGTAGGCGCGCCGGCCCCGGATCGAATCCGTCCGGCGGATTAACGACGAGGGCCGATGTGCCGGCCATCCAGGATGTGGTTTTTAGGCGGTTTTCCACATCCTGCTAGGTGAATACCGGGCTGGTCCCATGTTCCGCCTGAGTTACACGGCTCGCATACATCTGAACACATACGCACTATTCCATACATTGCACTAGACACAGACAGTTGGGGTACACTAATTCCATCCCAGGGGGTACAGGGTGGCGGCAGGAAGGGCATCCGGCCACCCCTTAAACATTAACATGCCAAATCTGCTTAACGATGGCTAACCCTGCGGGACAAGGCGCAAGCGATATATAGATAGATAGTTCTTTTAACATTCTTACATACAAGAGTCACCTGCTTTTTTTTTTTTTCTTTTTTACAGTTGCTTGGGACTTTGCGCTGGGCGAGAGATTCGTGATAAATCCAAGCTAAGTAAGCGGCCAATCCTGTAGAGTACTGTTTAGAGAATCGAGTTGGTATGCCACCCGGACCTGGCTACTTACTTGTTTCAACTCTTTCAGTTGTTTCTCTCCGCCAGGGATGATCGTCACTA
Source organism: Schistocerca cancellata (assembly GCF_023864275.1). Classification (NCBI taxonomy): domain Eukaryota; kingdom Metazoa; phylum Arthropoda; class Insecta; order Orthoptera; family Acrididae; genus Schistocerca; species Schistocerca cancellata. The sequence continues at coordinate 515,689,179 of NC_064634.1, forward strand.
CATCGTCCATACGGGACTCTGTGCGATGGTCAAACGACGATACGTGTGTACGATTTCTTAAACGCGACATTTAAAATTTTCGGCTTTCGTTTTGCTATCTTGCACTGCAACACCAGACTGGTCATGAGTGAGTGGACGAAAGCCTTAGACACACTTAGCGATTTTGCGTAGCAACAGAATTTTCTCGGGTTCTCGACCAGTAGTTTTGCTTAGGTATGTCGGTGGTAGATGTATGCTTCGCGCTTAGATCTTTTCACAGACGCACTACACTACTGTAGTGGGTCTTTCATGACACTGTTGGGTTGCGGCAGGTGGATATTAGCTATCTACATATTATAACTACCTCTTACTTGAGTTTTTATGCCAATAGGGTGGTGATTCTGTGGTACGAAGTGGTTTGTAAATCACTTTTCAATGATTTAGGTCTTCAGAATACCTTATTCTAAAATTTGTCTTTTCCAAGAGTGACAGTCGCTGATAATTAGTTGACACATTTTTCACTCACATGCAATCGCCATCTTTTTAATACGAAAATCGCAGTGCAGCACTCATTTCTAAGCACAGACGTTTTGTGGCATTCGTCCCACGCAAGGAGGTTAATATCTAACACCCTTGACAGAGAAGATTCTATCCTAACCTGTAACGTAACCTCCTTGATCCCGCAGAAAACTGGGGGAGACCGAAGACACTGTGACCATGCTGTTGGCCGACGTCATCGTGCCACCTCTGCAGACAGCGTCTGGCAACTGACAGTGTCCGCTGCCTATTGTAACCTGAAATATGCTGCAGAAAGCTTTAGCGAAGTGCTACAGTCGAGACAAAGATAAGCAATGAAGTGTTGCTGCCGGCAGACGCAAAGGCACGAAGCGTGACGCGCGTATTACATTGTAAAAGATCTTTGTCAAAGATTTCGTCAAGCTCCTTTGACCAAACTACTTCACTGGAGCTATTACACCATCGTGAAATTTTTCATCATAGCTTTTCTGGAACGGAAGGCGAACACTTAATCGCCTATACAACAGCATATGTTGGCGGCGAGCTCATTTCTTGAAAAGGAAAGAGCAGTGGAAACGATTGTCGGTGAAAACATGAACAGCGAGAACAGAAGCTCGAAATCATCACCAGAATTTGCTTCCTGACGTAAAGTGCGAGGATATAATTAACAACTAAAATGATTTTAGAATTGTCGAACAAACATTTCAAATGGCCATCTTGAAAGTGGCCCCTCATACTTGCATACACGATACTCATTTAAGAAATGACACTTCTTAATTTCACTCATCATACTCGAAGTTTTTGGAAAGCCTGCATCTGCGTCATTCAAGATTTAAATAGTGTAGCACTGCACTAGTTACGTATTTTAATGCTTAATATGACGCTTTCCGAGAATGTGTTATCATTATCAAGACGAAATATTTGCATAGATATTTTATGTGCTGTCTGTAGGTGTGTTGTCCCGCCCTTTCTTGCCCGGAAGTTGTGTTTTTATGATTTAGTGCAGTCGGACAGATTTCTTTTGTCCGATTTTCCGAAACATAGCACGAAATACCTTTGTAAATGTTTGTACTGGCTCACGAGAGTAAATTCTTGCAAAGCATCATGCAAAGCGTGAAAAAATATGTAACTCGTGCAGTGTTCCATAGTTTAATCACGAATGCTATTTTTGCGAAAGATTGTCCCTCATGGTTAGGTTAAAGCTTTTAGCAACAGGTGGAAGTTATTCCACCTTGAATCCAGCAGCGTACCACTTTAAGAATTATTCGAGAAACGTGTGAACCAATATACAATGGCTGTTCGGAAAGTAAGGTCCGATCTGTCTCGAAATGGAAACCACTGAGAAAATCAAAAATGTTTTATTTGCAATAGTAAGCTACATCTTACAACTACTTCTGTAAAGAGTCGCCGCTCCGAGTAACGACCTCCCTCGTAGCGTTGTGCCGACTTTCCAATGCCGCCTGCGCTTTCGTCCTGTTCTCTACGCTGGCACCTCGTTCTCAGTGCCAAACTGTTGTCTACGTAGCCAGCGATACATGTGAGCAGAGATTAAACCCAGTGGGGCCTAGTTACGGGCTGTATTGTAGGTGATCAAACACGTCCCACCGAAAACGGTGCAAGAGCATCTTCATTGCGGATCTCATTTTTCGAATAGACCTCGCATAAATCAGCTAACGAGTAATTTATGACGGTTAAGTTCGGATATTTAGAGGACAAATAAATCCATTTATTTCACCCACGTATACTTCGAACACACTTGCCTTTTCACATCACCATCTCCTTCCACATGCTTCCTTTTTTATGTGTAAACTTACAGTCATCCACAGTCCAGCCACTTCGAATGCGGCTGATAGCTGCCGCTATTTCTTTGTAAGATTTCAACGGCTTATGACGGTTTTTGCAGTCAGCGTGACATGTGTGATGAAGAATTTCGTATTCATCTTACTTTGCTAAGATCAATTTGGTGGTTAGCACGCATCGAATATACTTTCTAATTTTATAGCTTAAATGCACTAAAGGAAGGGAAGCGACATGTAGACAGTGGCCAACTTTGATCAAAGTTAGGCACTGGCTCTAACTTTTATCAAAGATCTTTGCCGAAAGCTTCCCTACTATACTGTTAACGATTTAACGAAAGGCCTGTATCGTTGGCCACGAATGCTACATTTCTGACGTCCACGGACGTGCGCTCAGGCCTGTATTTACTGTTGGCCACGGTTTCAACCGTGGGTTACGGTATATACAGGCCTTAGTGCACATATGTGTGACGTCAGTAATGTAGCATTCGTGACCAACGATAAATACTTACCAAAGACGATAGATATATGTGTGTCTGTGTCAAAGCCTTTAGATCAGTTCTTTGATTGTGTAGTAGGAAAGCTTTAAGTAAAGATCTTAAATAAAATTTAGAGGGATGCTACGGTCCTTTAGTGCATTTTATAAAATGACGAAGTACATGTGGAGCGTGGCTACCACCGGAATGATCGGTGCAAAGTACGAAAAATACGAAATCCTCCATACCACAAAGCACGCTGACTACAAAAACCATAACTAGCGGTTGCAATGATACAAAGAAATAGCTGCAGCAACCAGCTGCACTCGAATTTGCTGCACTATGGCTGATGTTAAACTTCATACAAAAAGAAAGGATGTGGAAGGAGCTGGTAGTGTGAAAAGTCTAGTGTGTTCAAAGTAGGCATAAGTGAAATAAATGCGTTTATTTGTACTCCAAATAACGTAACATAACATTCATGAATTCAGAATTTGGTGATTTATATATTGGTTCTCGTGTTTCTGGAATTAAAGGTAAAATGATACATTGTGGGATCCGAGTATTATGTTGAAAACTGGAATAGATTTCACCTGTTGCTAAAACTCTTACATTAGCTGTGAGACCATCTTTAGCAGAAATAGCATTCATGATTTAAAGAATGAAACCTGCACCAGTTACGTATTTCTTTTACGATTTCCACAAGGCTTTGCGAGTATTTACTCTCATCAAGTACAAATATTTGCACAGGTATTTTATGTGATCGCCCTAAATAAATCTCTCCGATTGCAGTTGACCGTAATAACAACTGCTGGGCAAGAGAGGCAGAACAACACACAAATAAACACCACATAAAATACTTAAGTTAACATTTCCTATTGATAATGAGAATAAATTCTCTAAAAGTGTCATATTAAGCGTGAGAAAAAATACGTAACTAGTGCAGTGTTTGATTATTTAAATCATGAATAACACAGCTGCACGCTTTCCAAAAACATCGATTACGATGAATGAAATTAAGAAATGACATTTCTTAAGTGAGCACCGTGTTTGGAAATATGAGGGATCACTTCCATGAGGCCGAACTGAAATGTTTGTTCCCTCATTCTGAAATAATTTTCGTTGTTTTTTATATCCTCGCACTGTTGCTCAGGAAGCAAATTCTGGCAAACACTTCGCGCTTCTCCACTCGCTATCTACAGTTTCACCCACAGTCGTTTCCATTTCTGTCTTTTCCAGCAACGCATTCACCATCAATATATGTTGTTGTTGTTGTGGTCTTCAGTCCTGAGACTGGTTTGATGCAGCTCTCCATGCTACTCTATCCTGTGCAAGCTTCTTCATCTCCCCGTACCAGATCGGGTTGACGGAGGAGATAGAGAAGATCCAAAGAAGAGCGGCGCGTTTCGTCACAGGGTTATTTGGTAACCGTGATAGCGTTACGGAGATGTTTAACAAACTCAAGTGGCAGACTCTGCAAGAGAGGCGCTCTGCATCGCGGTGTAGCTTGCTCGCCAGGTTTCGAGAGGGTGCGTTTCTGGATGAGGTATCGAATATATTGCTTCCCCCTACTTATACCTCCCGAGGAGAACACGAATGTAAAATTAGAGAGATTAGAGCGCGCACAGAGGCTTTCAGACAGTCGTTCTTCCCGCGAACCATACGCGACTGGAACAGGAAAGGGAGATAATGACAGTGGCACGTAAAGTGCCCTCCGCCACACACCGTTGGGTGGCTTGCGGAGTATAAATGTAGATGTAGATGTAGATGTACCTACTGCAACCTACATCCTTCTGAATCTGCTTAATGTATTCATCTCTTGGTCTCCCCCTACGATTTTTACCCTCCACGCTGCCCTCCAATACTAAATTGGTGATCCCTTGATGCCTCAGAACATGTCCTACCAACCGATCCCTTCTTCTGGTCAAGTTGTGCCACAAACTTCTCTTCTCCCCAATCCTATTCAATACTTCCTCATTAGTTATGTGATCTACCCATCTAATCTTCAGCATTCTTCTGTAGCACCACATTTCGAAAGCATCTATTCTCTTCTTGTCCAAACTATTTAGCGTCCATGTTTCACTTCCATACAAGGCTACACTCCATACAAATACTTTCAGAAATGACTTCCTGACACTTAAATCTATACTCGATGTTAACAAATTTCTCTTCTTCAGAAACGCTTTCCTTGCCATTGCCAGTCTACATTTTATATCCTCTCTACTTCGACCATCATCAGTTATTTTGCTCCCCAAATAGCAAAACTCCTTTACTACTTTAAGTGTCTCATTTCCTAATCTAATACCCTCAACATCACCCGACTTAATTCGACTACATTCCATTATCCTCGTTTTGCTTTTGTTGATGTTCATTTTATATCCTCCCTTCAAGACACCATCCATTCCATTCAACTGCTCTTCCAAGTCCTTTGCTGTCTCTGACAGAATTACAATGTCATCGGCGAACCTCAAAGTTCTTATTTCTTCTCCATGGATTTTAATACCTACTCCGAATTTTTCTTTTGTTTCCTTTACTGCTTGCTCAATATACAGATTGAATAATATCGGAGAGAGGCTACAACCCTTACTCCCTTCCCAACGTGTTCCAGTATTTCTACGGAATCCAAACTGATCTTCCCCGAGGTCGGCTTCTACTAGTTTTTCCATTCGTCTATAAAGAATTCGTGTTAGTATTTTGCAGCTGTGGCTTATTAAACTGATTGTTCGGTAATTTTCACATCTGTCAACACCTGCTTTCTTTGGGATTGGAATTATTATATTCTTCTTGAAGTCTGAGGGTATATCGCCTGTTTCATACATCTTGCTCACCAGATGGTAGAGTTTTGTCAGGACTGGCTCTCCCAAGGCCGTCAGTAGTTCCAATAGAATGTTATCCACTCCGGGGGCCTTGTTTCGACTCAGGTCTTTCAGTGCTCTGTCAAACTCTTCACGCAGTATCGTATCTCCCATTTCATCTTCATCTACATCCTCTTCCATTTCCATAATATTGTCCTCAAGTACATCGCCCTTGTATAGACCCTCTATATACTCCTTCCACCTTTCTGCTTTCCCTTCTTTGCTTAGAACTGGGTTTCCATCTGAGCTCTTGATGTTCATACAAGTGGTTCTCTTATCTCCAAACGTACCTTTAATTTTCCTGTAGGCAGTATAGATCTTACCCCTAGTGAGATAAGCCTCTACATCCTTACATTTGTCCTCTAGCCATCCCTGCTTAGCAATTTTGCACTTCCTGTCGATCTCATTTTTGAGACGTTTGTATTCATTTTTGCCTGCTTCATTTACTGCATTTTTATATTTTCTCCTTTCATCAATTAAATTCAATATTTCTTCTGTTAGCCAAGGATTTCTACTAGCCCTCGTCTTTTTACCTACTTGATCCTCTGCTGCCTTCACTACTTCATCCCTCAAAGCTACCCATTCTTCTTCTACTGTATTTCTTTCCCCCATTCCTGTTGATGAGGATGATGATGTTTGGTTTTGTGGGGCGCTCAACTGCGTGGTTATCAGCGCCCGTACAATTTCCCAATTTTTGCTCAGTCCAATTTCGCCACTTTCCTGGATGATGATGAAATGATGAGGACAATACAAACACCCAGTCATCTCGAGGCAGGTGAAAATCCCTAACCCCGCCGGGAATCGAACCCGGGACCCCGTGCTCGGGAAGCGAGAACGCTACCGCGAGACCACGAGCGGCGGACCCCCATTCCTGTTAATTGTTCCCTTATGCTCTGCCTGAAACTCTGTACAACCTCTGGTTCTTTCAGTCTATTCAGGTCCCATCTCCTTAAATTCCCACCTTTTTGCAGTTTCTTCAGTTTTAATCTACAGGTCATAACCAATAGATTGTGGTCAGAGTCCACACCTGCCCCTGGAAATGTCTTACAATTTCAAACCTCGTTGCTAAATCTCTGTCTTACCATTATATAATCTATCTGATACCTTTTAGTATCTCCAGGGTTCTTCCATGTATACAACCTTCTATCATGATTCTTAAACCAAGTGTTAGCTATGATTATGTTGTGCTCTGTGCAAAATTCTACCAGGCGGCTTCCTCTTTCATTTCTTAGCCCCAATCCATATTCACCTACTACGTTTCCTTCTCTCCCTTTTCCTACACTCGAATTCCAGTCACCCATGACTATTAAATTTTCGTCTCCCTTCACTATCTGAATAATTTCTTTTATTTCATCATACATTTCTTCAATTTCTTCGTCATCTGCAGAGCTAGTTGGCATATAAACTTGTACTACTGTAGTAGGTGTGGGCTTCGTATCTATCTTGGCCACAATAATGCGTTCACTATGCTGTTTGTAGTAGCTTACCCGCATTCCTATTTTCCTATTCATTATTAAACCTACTCCTGCATTACCCCTATTTGACTTTGTGTTTATAACCCTGTATTCACCTGACCAAAAGTCTTGTTCCTCCTGGCACCGAACTTCACAAATCCCACTATATCTAACTTTAACCTATCCATTTTCCTTTTAAAATTTTCTAACCTACCTGCCCGATTAAGGGATCTGACATTCCACGCTCCGATCCGTAGAACGCCAGTTTTCTTTCTCCTGATAATGACATCCTCTTGAGTAGTCCCCGCCCGGAGATCCGAATGGGGGACTATTTTACCTCCGGAATATTTTACCCAAGAGGACGCCATCATCATTTAATCATACAGTAAAGCTGCATGCCCTCGGGAAAATTTACGGCCGTAGTTTCCCCTTGCTTTCAGCCGTTCGCAGTACCAGCACAGCAAGCCCATTTTGGTTATTGTTACAAGGCCAGATCAGTCAATCATCCAGACTGTTGCCCTTGCAACTACTGAAAAGGCTGCTGCCCCTCTTCAGGAACCACACGTTTGTCTGGCCTCTCAACAGATACCCCTCCGTTGTGGTTGTACCTACGGTACGGCTATCTGTATCGCTGAGGCACGCAAGCCTCCCCACCAACGGCAAGGTCCATGGTTCATGGGGGGGCGGGGGGGGGGGGGTGCATCAATATATGCTGGAAGGAAAACGATGATAATGGAATGTAGTCGAATTAAGTCGGGTGATGCTGAGGGAATTAGATTAGAAAATGAGACACTTAAAGTAGTAAAGGAGTTTTGCTATTTGGGGAAGTAGAGAGGATATATAATGGCAAGGAAAGCGTTTCTGAAGAAGAGTAATTTGTTGACATCGAGTATAGATTTAAGTGTCAGAAAGTCGTTTCTGAAAGTATTTGTACGGAGCGTAGCGATGTATGGAAGTGAAACATGGACGATAACTAGTTTGGACAAGAAGAGAATAGAAGCTTTCGAAATGTGGTGCTACAGAAGAATGCTGAGGATTAGATGGGTAGATCAAAAAACTAATGAGGGGGTGTTGAATAGGATTGGGGAGAAGAGAAGTGTGTGGCACAACTGAATAGAAGAAGGGATCGCTTGGTAGGAAATATTCTGAGGCATCAAGGGATCACCAATTTAGTATTGGAGGGCAGCGTGGAGGGTAAAAATCGTAGAGGGAGACCAAGAGATGAATAAACAGATTCAGAAGGATGTAGGTTGCAGTAGGTACTGGGAGATGAAGAAGCTTGCACAGGATAGAGTAGCATGGAGAGCTGCATCAAACCAGTCTCAGGAGTGAAGACCACAACAACAAGAACATATGCTGTCTTTAACTGTTTCCGAACAAGTATGACGATCGTGTAATAGCTCCCGTGAAGCAGACTGGTCTTTGACGATGCGCCACTGCAGACGTGCGCTAGGCCCGTGCTGCCGTGCACTCACCGGCGGCAGCGGGCAGCCGCCCAGGCTGAGCAGCTGCTCCAGGGACTCGATGTACTCGATGGCGTTGCGCAGGATCTCCACCTTGGGCAGGCGCTGCCCCGCGTTGCCGCACGTCCGCCTCTTCAGCAGCTCGAACGCCTCGTTCACCTGCGGCAGCACAACGCGGGCCAGCTGTAGCGACGCCACTCGTACGGTTCGTCAACACAAAGACAGACGCGACGGAGGCGTGACATTGAAAAAGTGTTTGGTATTTACATACCTAGAACAGTGATTCCCAAGCTTGTTACCCACTGAGGGGTAAAATGAAATGTTTCTAAAGCTAAAAACAAAACTGGTATGGATAGAAATCCTACGTTTGTATTTGGTCTCAATTTCACTGATATACACTGGTGTCGAAAATTAAAGCAACAAACGCAAATTTTGCAAGGTTGCGTTTATTTTGCCACAGAACAGTACAAACAGGTGGTAGTAAAGTGGTAACAATGGAAAGAATACAGAACGTAATCAACTGCAACACGCATAATGTGTACAGGGTGATCCATTGATAGTGACCGGGCCAAATACCTCACGAAATAAGCATCAAACGAAAAAACTACAAAAAACGAAACTCGTCTAGCTTGAAGGGAGAAACCAGATGGCGCTACGGTTGGCCCGCTAGATGGCGCTGACATAGGTCAAACGGATATCAACAGCGTTTTTTAAAATAGAAACTCCCATTTTTATTACATATTCGTATAGTACGTAAAGAAATATGAACGTTTTAGTTGTACCACATTTTTCGCCTTGTGATAGATGTCGCTCTAACAGTCACAAACGTATAAGTACGTGGTATCACGTAACATTCCGCCAGTGCGGACGATATTTGCTTCGTGATACATTACGCGTGTTAAAATGGACCGTTTACCAATTGCGTAAAAAGTCGATATCGTGTTGATGTATGGCTATTGTGATCAAAATGCCCAACGGGCGTGTGCTATGTATGCTGCTCGGTATCCTGGACGACATCATCCAAGTATCGGGACAGTCCGCCAGATAGTTACGTTATTTAAGGAAACAGGAAGCGTTCAGCCACATGTGAAACGTCAACCACGTCCTGCAACAAATGATGATTCCCAAGTAGTGTTTTAGCTGCTGTCGCGGCTAATCCGCACATCGGTAGCAGATAATTTGCGCGAGAATCGGCAGTCTCAGAAACGGCGGTGTTGGGAATGCTACATCAACATCGATTGCACCCGTACCATATTTCTATGCACCAGGAATTGCATGGTGATGACTTTGAACGTTGTGCACAGTTCTGCCACTGGGCACAAGAGGAATTACGGGACGATGACAGATTTTTTGCACATGTTCTATTTAGCGAGGAAGCATCATTCACCAACAGTGGTAACGTAAACCTGCATAATATGCGCTATTGGGCAACGGAAAGTACATGATGGCTGCGACAAGTGGAACATCAGCGACCTTGGCAAGTTAATGTATGTTGCGGCATTGAAAGGTGGCTTTCATTTGTGACATTCATTTCGCAGATTATTCTGCATATTTGAGATAAATAAACTCAAATAATGGTTAATTAGTCTTATTTGGTGGATTAGAAAGAGAGATACGTGATGATTAAACACATGTCTGAAATAATACGGGCTTTGGTAATAATAATACGAGTATTGTGTTGCATGCTGTAGGTGTAAGCAAAGTGAATTTGCCAGTGGAGGCGAGGAGTGGTCGGGCAGAGCCGGGGAGGCGAAGGCCGGCGAGCGCCGGAAGAGCACTGTGCAGGGGCCGGGGGTCCCAGGGGGCGGGGCCGCTGGTCGGCGAGCGTCAAAAGGGAACGCCGCCGGGTGCCAGGTGAGAGAGAGGGGGGGGGGGGGGAAATGTCGAGCAGGCAGAGAGCGTCCAACGTACGCGCTGGCGCCGCCCGGTCGCGCGCTGTTTTAGCGGCAAATGGGCTGAGCTCTGATTGGGCAGTTTATAAAAAAGTGCGGGAAACACTGAGGGTCAACGCCTGCTGTTGGAACAGAGAAATTTTTGGATGGGTGGAGAGATTGTATCTCTCTGCGAGGGAGATGTGGGAGGCCTTTGCAGCGTCGGGATTGGCTGATTAGAGTTTGGCGGCAAGATTGTCGCAAGAGCATCGTGCAGAGAGCGACAGGAGGGAGAGCGTCTTGTGCCATCAAAGCGGACAGTCGCAAAGTTCGGTAGCTCTGAGATCGGGACTTAGATTCTGAATACTGTGCTGTGTATGATCTAGAGTCTGCAGCTACAGTAGGACATCGGCGTCCACGATAGGCATTGCATTGACTACTAGTATAATTGCAGTTGATTCCGCCTTATAGGCTGGCAGTCACCATTGAACGTAGTCAACCAGTGCACAGAGCTATCATACTGGTATTGCACGTTAGTACAATACACACTGGGCTGCACCTTAAAGGTAGTCTTGAAACCGTTGTATACCATTTAGAGGAAATATAGGGCTTTTGGTATTAGCAGTTTCTGAGTTGTTTATTCTGCTCAAGATATTTGAGAGACTTATCTTAATTCAGCGACTTTGCAGGTGCAGTCGTCGCCCCAGCAGTATCGACGGAACCAGCACGCTGGTAGACGGTATTGTAAAACTTGCAGCAGCGGTACCAAAGTTCAGAAATAGTTGTTGGATCGTGTTCTTGCCATCCACTGAGCATCTGTGCAGTTTTGCTTACGATTCGTTATTGGTTATTTGTCCTTTTGCATGCTGTTTGGTTTGTTTCTTGGTGGTGGTGTCCGAAGTGCGTATTCTTTCAGACACAAAAGAGATTACAGGAACGCAGTCAGATCGCATTTCCCATTTGCTTACCCAGGGGCATAATTAAATCTAACTTCACATCAACTTAACATTGAGATTATAGGAACGCAGTCAGATTGTATTTACCATTTGCTTATCCAGGGGCATAATTAAATCTAGCTTCGCATCAACTTAACATTAAGAGCTGAGAGCCAATCTTACCAGTGTAGTATATCTAAGAACAGTGTACAATTTGTTTAATTTGTTTTCATTCATGATTTGTTCAGTATGATCTAATTTCTATCGTGAGATAATTTACAATAAATACAAGCTATTTACAATATCGGTTTTGATTCAGTAATCAGTGGTAGTTAGCCGTCACTGTCACATTACTATATCTTACTCTTGTTTAATATCGGCCGCTTTCCCAATAGGAACCCCTACTGCATTATGAGAGGAAGAATAATTGGCCCCCACTTTATCGATGGCAATGTAAATGGTGCAATGTATGCTGATTTCCTACGTAATGTTCTACCGATGTTACTACAAGATGTTTAACTGCATGACAGAATGGCGATGTACTTCCAACATGATGGATTCCCGGCACATAGCTCGCTTGGGGTTGAATCGGTACTGAATAGAATATTTCATGACAGGTGGATTGGTCGTCGAAGCACCATACCATGGCCCGCACGTTCACCGGATCTGACGTCCCCGGATTTCGTTCTGTGGGGAAAGTTGAAGGATATTTGCTATCGTGATCCACCGACAACGCCTGAAAACATGAGTCAGCGCATTGTCAATGCATGTGCGAACATTACGGGAGGCGAACTACTCGCTGTTGAGAGGAATGTCGTTACACGTATTGCCAAATTCATTGAGGTTGACGGACGTTATTTTGAGCATTTATTGCATTAATGTGGTATTTACAGGTAATAGCGCTGTAACAGCATGCGTTCTCAGAAATGATAAGTTCACAAAGGTACATGTATCACATTGGAACAACCGAAATAAAATGCTCAAACGAACCTACGTTCTGTATTTTAATTTAAAAACCTACCTGCTACCAACTGTTCGTCTAAAATTGTGAGCCATATGCTTGTGACTATTACAGCGCCATCTATCACAAAGCGAAAAAAGTGGTGCAACTAAAACATTCATATGTCTTTACGTACTACACGCATATGTAATAAAAAATGGGGGTTTCTAATTTAAAAAAAACGCAGTTGGCATCCGTTTGACCTATGGCAGCGCCATCCAGCGGGCCAACCATAGCGCCATCTGGTCCCCCTCTTCAAGACAAGTTTCGTCCTTTGTAGTTTTTTCGTTTGACGCTTATTTCGTGAGACATTTGGCCCGGTCACGATCAATGGACCACTCTCTCTCTCTCTCTCTCTCTCTCTCTCTCTCTCTCTCTCTCTCTCTCTCCACACACACACACACACACACACACACACACACACACACACATATATATATATATATATATATATATATATATATATATATATATATATATATCCTCATGTTGAAGTTGAAGGTAGTGTTCTAGATCAATAAATGTAGATAATTAAACAGAACAACACTTTCCATGCTAAATTCAGTTTGTTTTGAACCCTATTACGAAGAATAACTTGAAATATGAAGAAAAAGGTTGCAGGAAGAATGAGTAAATCTTTTATAGTAGAACATCAAACAACAGCACAGTGATGATCATAATAAAATAAACGGGTACCTCTCTCTGTGGTGAATGTATTGGTTCGAAGAACAGCTAGCGTTATCAGCTGCACTGTTAAACTGGTTAAATTTCAGGCCCCATGAAGAACCAGCAAATACAGTTAAAATCGATCTGTTATTTCTAATTAAAACTGCTATACCACGAACCCCAGCATGCAGCAAGAGGTTAAACTGAACATAGGAATCATCAGAGAGCAGATAAAATTATACGCCCAGGTTACATAGTCTTGAATACGGGAATACCGCTGGCCGGAGTGGCCGAGCGGTTCTAGGCGCTACAGTCTGGAACCACGCGACCTCTAAGGTCGCAGGTTCGAATCCTTCCTCGGGCATAGATGTGTGTGATGTCCTTAGGTTAGTTAGGTTTCAGTAGTTCTAAGTTATAGGGGACTGATGACCTCGGAAGTTAAGTCCCATAATGCTCAGAGCCATTTGAACCATTTGAATGGGAGTATCTGTGATTCAGGTACCGTAGTTTCATCATGCCCCCACGCGAATTTAGAAATTAGGAGCCTAGGAATCAAGTAATTTACAAATAGTACGCCTAAGTACCTCCTCATTAGTTATGTGATCTACCCATCTAATCTTCAGCTTCTATTCTCTTCTTGTCCAAACTATTTACCGTCCATGTTTCACTTCCATACATGGCTACACTCCATACAAATACTTTCAGAAATGACTTCCTGACACTTAAATCCATACTCGATGTTAACAAATTTCTCTTCTTCAGAAACGCTTTCCTTGCCATTGCCAGTCTACATTTTATATCCTCTCTACTTCGACCATCATCAGTTATTTTGCTCCCCAAATAGCAAAACTCCTTTACTACTTCAAGTGTCTCATTTCCTAATCTAATTCCCTCAGCATCACCCGACTTAATTAGACTACATTCCATTATCCTCGTTTTGCTTTTGTTGATGTTCATCTTATATCCCCCCTTCAAGATACCGTCCATTCCGTTCAACTGCTCTTCTAAGTCCTTTGCTGTCTCTGACAGAATTACAATGTCATCGGCGAACCTCAAAGTTTTTATTTCTTCTCCATGGATTTTAATACCTACTCCGAATTTTTCTTTTGTTTCCTTTACTGCTTGCTCAATATACAGATTGAATAACATCGGGAGGAGGTATTGAATAGGATTGGGGAGAAGAGAAGTTTGTGGCACACCTTGACCAGAAGAAGGGATCGGTTGGTAGGACATGTTCTGACGCATCAAGGAATCACCAATTTAGTATTGGAGGGCAGCGTGGAGGGTAAAAATCGTAGGGGGAGACCAAGAGATGAATACACTAAGCAGATTCAGAAGGATGTAGGTTGCAGTAGGTACTGGGAGATGAAGAAGCTTGCACAGGATAGAGTAGCATGGAGAGCTGCATCAAACCAGTCTCAGGACTGAAGACCACAACAACAACAACGCCTAAGTATAGTGCACGCATTTTAAATCGGTTGATTTAAATAGGGGAGCAGGCTTTGGATGAAGCCAGTGCCGCTTGGGATGCGAGTGATGCAGAGCAAGCACGTTCTGCAAGAAGCGTCTACCCTCAATGTGAACAGTTAGTTTCCTTTCCTGAGAATGACACTCTGAGATTTGTTTACTTCACAATACTATCAAAAAAGAATGTCAGAAATATGCTGCAGCAATATCTCATTGTAGCATTAGTTTGTGGTTTAATAAAGCACCTATAAAAACTAAATATTCTTTGTCTTACGTAGTTAGATACAAAAGACTTCAAGGAAAATTATTTTACATTCTGAACTTCGCTTAGGCGATAATGTTGATGGACGTCTGGGGAGGAGGCAGGGAGGGAGGGGAAAGGATTGCTAATTTTTGTTGCACTTGATGGTCTCAGAAAAGTTGGGAAGCAGTGACCCAGAGGGTAGGGTACGCACGAACACACGACTTTTCTTGGTCGGCACTTCAGTCTAGTGGTTGACTTTGGAATCACGTGAAGGAATGCCCACCAAAGGCAGCTGCAAGCAGTTTCCACGATTTTCTGCAATTTTTGTGGTTGTTAACACATGAGGTTGTGTTGTGTGCAGCATTTATAAATATTTCGTGTCTTACACATTCAAGTACTAATATATTAAAATTATTGATGATGATTCATCCGTAGGCAGTTTTGATTGTCTACCTTCCAGATAGCATGCGAAAAAACCAGTTTCACTGAATTTCGCGAGAAATTTCACCAACGTACTGTGTATCACGGGTGGTCTCCCTGGGTGGCACTCGGTGAAATCCTCTGCGACAACACAGATGTCCCTTTGCCTTCACATGCGTTCGGCTTGTGTTAACGCCGTCACCTATCACGTCACCTCTAAGAAAGAAACATCAGCCCCAACTCGAGAACAAATAAAGCTGTGGTCAAATGAAAGGCACCGTTGTTGTTCCCACGTAATTATCTATCTGCTTGGTATGTGACATGACCCTCTACTGCTTCAAAATTACGTGTTGGCTCCATCAAGTCCGTCTCCAGAATGGCCGCCATGATCACAACACAGCTTTCCGGGAATCTAGGAATATTGAATATGCATGTTGCCCTTCATCTATTGTCCGCAGGAGGTTATGTGAGAAAAAGGCAAGCTGAGTTTCCCACTGGTGTTGGGAGAACCAGTGTGAAACTCAATTTGCCCGTTTCTCATACGACATCCTGTGGACAGTGGATGAAGGGCAACAGGTAGATTTCATATTCCCAGATTTCTGAAAAGCGTTTGACAGAGTGCTCCAATGCAGACTGTTAACAAAGGTACAGGTATACACAACAGGTTCCCAGATACGCGAATGGCTGTAATACTACTTGAGTAATAAGACCCAGAACGTTATCCTCGACGAAAAGTGTTCACTATAGACAAGGATATTATCAGGACAGCCCCAGTAAAGTGTGATAGGACCGCTCTCATTAAAACACCGAGGCAAATGCCGGAATGTTTCCATTGAAAGGGCACGGCCCACTTCCTCCCCTAATCCGATGCAGCTGTGACCTCGCTGTTTGGTCCCTCCCCCTAATCAACCAACCAGTCAACCAACTACTCTTATTCTCTACATACATGAACGACCTGAAAGACAGGGTAAGCACCAGTTTGCAGCTGTTTGCTAGTGACACTGTGGTATCCGGGAAGTGTCGTCGTTGAGTCACTGTAGGAAGATACGAGATGACTTAGACAAAATTTGTAGTTGCTGTGATGAATGTCAGCCTGCTCTAAATGAAGAAAAATGTAAGTTAAGACAGATGAATAGCAAAAACTTTCCAGTAATGTTTGAATACAGCATTAGTAGTGTGCTGCTTGATACAGTTACATCGATTAAATGTAGAGGCATAACTTTCCAAAGCGATATCAGATGGAATGAGCACATCAGGTTCGTAGTAGGGAAGGCGAACACTCGGCTCAATTTTATGGGGATAATTCTGGAAAAGTGTAGTTCGTCTGCAAGGGAGACTGCGTATAGAACATTAGTGCGACACAGTGTTCAGTATTGCTCAGCTATTTGCGAGCTACGCCAGGTTGGGTTGAAGGTAGACATCGAAGCAATTCAGAGGCGAGGTGCTTGGTTTGTTAGCGGCAGGTTCGATCAACACACGAGTACTATAGGGATCTTTCATGAGCTCAAACGGGAATCCCTGGAGGGCAGATGACTTTCTTTTAGAGGAACACTGTTGAGCAAATTTAGGGAACCGGTATCTGAAGCTGACTGCAGAAAAATTCCCGCTAGCACACGTTTCGAGTAAAAGCTATGACGATTAGCTGAGGAAATTAGGGCTAGTAAGGAGGCATATAACAGTCGTTTTTCTATCGCTGTGTTTGCGAGTGGAACGGAAAAGATGTAACTAGTAGCGGTACAAGATAGCCTCCACCATGCGCCATACGGCAGTTTGCAATCTATGCATGTAGAAATGTTTTCCCCTCTCTCCCATCTCATGCTACGTCATATAAAAATTTCCGTTTATCCACCTGTCTTCGTTCTAGAAGTGTGGTTCGGTACTTGGTGGACCACCTCATAGACTTGACGAAGGTAAGGTACGACGCCCCTGTGCCAGGTAACACGAAATCAAATAGCCGTTCCTAAGAGTCCAATTATTTTATAAAAGTTCGTTCAGCTGTCCTTAAGGACACCATCGTGGCTGTGGACGAACCCCATGAAATGTATCTACCTGATTGCTTTAAACACCTCAATGTTTCACAGCAGTATAAACTGCAGCTCAGCTTTACAAAGACAGCCTTTCCATACAGAAAGTTCCTTAGATGCTTCCATGGTGAAATACGCATACAAAGAAATTCATGTCTACATTATCAAAACAAAACAAAAAAATCAAAAAACGATGTAATGGAATTAGAGAAGTTGTAAAGTGCAGACTGGCAAGGGTACGAGAAGAATTTCTGAAAAAAAAAGAGACGTTTGTTGACGTCGAATATAAATCTTAGTGACAAACTGCCTATTGGCTTCTGTCTCGGGTTCTTCGGCCGACGTTCATCTAATGATTTTTCTGACGTTTCGCCAGCACGAGTGGCTGGCATTGTCAAAGCTTCACCCTCCATTGCCGGTGGTGAACTGGAGGCGAGCTCGCGGCCGCAGGCTATATGTACCTGGCGCGCCAACGTCCGAGGGCTTCTCCGCGGTCATTTCCGGTGCGTTTCTCCTCTTGCTACCTGCGACGGTCGTTCGCTGCAGTACGGGAAGCCAGGACCCGTTTACCTTAAGGCTTTCCTCTTTCTTGTTGAAACTGTTCGCGTGTTTTTGGATTTCTACAGCTTCTCTGAACAGGCGCGTGTGATAGTGCTTCTCTACAGACAGAACTTCCGTGTCGGCGAATTTTATTACGTGGTCGGTCTCATTCAGTGCGTGCTCTGCCACGGCCGATTTCTCCACCTGCCCCAACCTGCAATGTCGCTTATGCTCTTTGATCCTGGTGTTAATGGATCGTCCAGTCATTCCGACATAAACTTTTCCGCATGTGCAAGGTATACGGTATATTCCCGACATTGCAAGTGGGTCTCTTTTCTCCTTCGCCGATCTAAGACACTCTTTGATCTTCCTTGTCGGTTTGAAAATCGTCTTTACGCCGTGTTTGCGCAATATACGGCCGATTCTGTCCGTCACTCTGGGAATGTATGGCAGAAAGGCCGTACCCGACATTTCTTTTTCTGGTTCCTTACTTCGCCGAGTGTTTGGCTCTGTTACACTTCTAATGTAATTTTTGGAGTACCCATTGCTCCTCAGAACAGTTTCCAGGTGTTGCATTTCTCGTTTGAGGTGTTGAGGCTCACATATTCGTCCTGCTCTCGTTACGAGCGTACTAATCATGCCTCTTTTCTGGCTCGGGTGGTGGTTTGACAGTTTGTGCAGGTATCGGTCCGTGTGTGTCGGTTTTCGATACACGCTGTGTCCCAGGTTTTCGCCGTCCCTTGTGACCAGCACATCTAGAAATGGCAGTTTCTTGTTCTTTTCTACTTCCATGGTAAATGTTATGTTGGCATGGAGGCTGTTCAAGTGTCTCAGGAATTCACCGAGCTGTTCTTCACCATGGCTCCACACCACGAAAGTATCATCGACGTACCTGTACCACACCTTAGGTTTGCAAGTCGCCAAGTCCAGTGCCTGTGCTTCGAATTGTTCCATGAAGAAGTTGGCCACCACTGGACTGAGAGGACTACCCATGGCGACGCCTTCCAGCTGTTCATAGAAATCGCCATTCCACGTGAAATAGCTCGTGGTGAGACATGCATGGAAGAGCTTTTTGATGTCTTGCGGGAACATGGAACCGATGTACTCCAGAGCGTCGCTGAGTGGCACTTTCGTAAATAACGAAACAACATCAAAACTGACCAGGATGTCGTTTGGCGCAAGTTTCAGTTTCTTCAGCTTCTCAATGAAATGTCCTGAGTCCTTAATGTATGTGTCGGTCTTTCCCACGTGTGGCTGGAGCAGAGAGGCCAAGTGTTTCGCCAGTTTATACGTTGGTGAGCCAGGAGCGCTAACGATCGGTCTCAGTGGAACGTTGTTCTTATGGATCTTGGGTAATCCATACAGCCGAGGTGGTAGGGCTTCTGTGTTGCGCAGGTTTCTCTGTATGTCCGCCGGCAGAGAAGATTCCTTGATTAATCGATTCGTATTCCGAGTGATACGCTGCGTCGGATCTGCGCTTAGTTTTCGGTACGTCGTCGGATCTAATAGGTCTCGGATCTTTTGCTCATAATCTTCGGTCTTCATTACGACGGTCGCATTCCCCTTATCGGCAGGCAGTACCAATATACTCTTGTCGGCGTTGAGATTCTTAATGGCTTGTACCTCTTCTTTCTTCAGGTTGCAAGCTGGTGGTTTTGCTCGGCGCAGTATCCTGGCTGTTTCAGTGCGTATTTCCTCTGCCCTTTCACAAGGAAGGGTCCGAATGGCTGCTTCGGTGTTGGCAATGATGTCCTCCATAGGTATAGTTCTCGGGATGATAGCGAAATTCCCTCCTTTTTGAAGAACAGACACTTCCTCTTCGGTCAATTGTCGTTCCGTGAGGTTGACCACTGTGTGTGACATGTCGGGAATCGCCTTGTCGGTCTGCTTCCGGCATCTTTCAAACTTTTTCTTTTGCCGCTCGGTGCAGCGCTCGAGTTCGTTCTGCATGCTCCTGTGAGTGATGCTGTCGATTTTGTCCCAGTCGTCTCGATGCATTCTGCTACTTAGTTGATAGAAAATGTCCAGAAGTTCCTGATCCGTTCTTGCCAAGTCTCTCCGTGTTGTATGTATTCGCTCACGAAGAAAAGCTCGTTCCACTCTGTCGTAGATACGATGTGCTTGGGCGGTGGTGAATAGGCGCTTGCATCTCAAGAACTTCGGTGTAGCACATTCATCTCGGCACCGTGACAGAAAGGCGAGAGAGGACATCAGTCGCGCTTTCTTCTTCCGTCGTTGGTCAAGGCGTCGGTACAATCTGCAAATCTCCTCCCCGTAGAGGCGTAATACAAAATTGTTAAGGCTTTCGTGGCCACTTGTTGACAAACACCTGGAAACTGTTCTGAGGAGCAATGGGTACTCCAAAAATTACATTAGAAGTGTAACAGAGCCAAACACTCGGCGAAGTAAGGAACCAGAAAAAGAAATGTCGGGTACGGCCTTTCTGCCATACATTCCCAGAGTGACGGACAGAATCGGCCGTATATTGCGCAAACACGGCGTAAAGACGATTTTCAAACCGACAAGGAAGATCAAAGAGTGTCTTAGATCGGCGAAGGAGAAAAGAGACCCACTTGCAATGTCGGGAATATACCGTATACCTTGCACATGCGGAAAAGTTTATGTCGGAATGACTGGACGATCCATTAACACCAGGATCAAAGAGCATAAGCGACATTGCAGGTTGGGGCAGGTGGAGAAATCGGCCGTGGCAGAGCACGCACTGAATGAGACCGACCACGTAATAAAATTCGCCGACACGGAAGTTCTGTCTGTAGAGAAGCACTATCACACGCGCCTGTTCAGAGAAGCTGTAGAAATCCAAAAACACGCGAACAGTTTCAACAAGAAAGAGGAAAGCCTTAAGGTAAACGGGTCCTGGCTTCCCGTACTGCAGCGAACGACCGTCGCAGGTAGCAAGAGGAGAAACGCACCGGAAATGACCGCGGAGAAGCCCTCGGACGTTGGCGCGCCAGGTACATATAGCCTGCGGCCGCGAGCTCGCCTCCAGTTCACCACCGGCAATGGAGGGTGAAGCTTTGACAATGCCAGCCACTCGTGCTGGCGAAACGTCAGAAAAATCATTAGATGAACGTCGGCCGAAGAACCCGAGACAGAAGCCAATAGGCAGTTTGTCAACAAGTGGCCACGAAAGCCTTAACAATTTTGTATAAATCTTAGTCTTAGGAAGCCTTTCCTGAGCGAATCTGTGTAAAGCAGCGATACCCAAAGTGTGTTCTGCGGAGTCCTGGGATCTGCAAGGGCTTTTCAAGAGCTCCGACAAAATCATATCACCCTAAAGAACAAAGTAGCTATATCAAGTCTTGTCACACACTGAGGAAAAGAACACTTATAAATATCATAGAAATGCTGGGTTTATAAATGTAATATTTTCGCTCAGTGCATAATAGTCGAAAATGAGGCGACAAGCAGCATAATAAATCTACAATAATATTTTGGTCAAAAACTACAAACAAAAGAGCGTAGCTTGTAGAAGTAAGTATGTGGCGACTCGATTTCCGTCACTACACACGCTCGCAGCACTCAGCGATCGTGCTGACGCATCCCTCCCCCCCCCCCCCCCCCTCTCTCTCTCTCTCTCTCTCTCTCTCTCTCTCTCTCTCTCTCTCTCTCTCTCTCACTGCACGCTGTCTCACCTTCACACGCCACGAACATTCGACTATGTCCTTATGTTAGTTAGGTTTAAGTAGTTCTAAGTATAGGGGGCTGATGACCTCAGCTGTAAAGTCCCATAGTGCTCAGAGCCATTTGAACCATTTGAACCGCCATAGGCTGTATGAATTATAAGCCCGCGCCGCACAGCGACACGTACAGTTCCCACTCGAGTCTGTTATTCCAACGCGCGGTCCAATTCGGCACAGCTCTCAGACCGCACTACATTCGATTCACATGATGTCCGAAAGGCCAGATACCATCTTCATATAGTTAAGGCTAACCGGCCATTGCCCTTCTTCTTCTGTGCTGGATGCACACGCATTTCCCGAACTCTTATGGGACTCGGTAAGACTGTCTGCCGCGAGTAATGAGTGTAATGGGCAGGGGCACTACGAATGTAGTGAGTGGATATTAAGTTGGGAATGCGGGTCTCATGAGGAGCGTGCAAGGGATAAACCCTGCAGTCGCATTATTTTCCCTCGGTGGCTCAGATGGATAGAGCGTCTGCGATGTAAGCAAGAGATCCCGGGTTCGAGTCCCGGTCGGAGCACACATTTTCAGCTGTCCCCGTTGATGTACATCAACGCCTGTCGACAGCTTAGGGTCTTGATTTAATTATCATTTCACATTCGATTCATGTTTGTTGCTGACTACAACTGTAAAATTGAATAAGTTGTTGCGGTATTATTCTATGTTTGTCATATTGTAAAAATAAACTATCGATTTTAAAATATGCAATGGAGTGTTGACTTACGGGTGCTGCAATCAAATCTCGCATCGGATACTCACAGATGATTCGCCCAGAGGATGCGGCACCAACATTTAAGATTTCTGATCAAGCCTATGACATTCAAGAAGGTGACGTAACGAGTTCGAGCTGTAGGATTTCACGCACTAAGATATCTAACGACTCATTAAAGGCGAAAAAAAGAATCAATCGTGGATCTACTGATTCTGACGGCTCACCTCTCCGCGTGGAATGTAGCCAACATTTAGCAACTCCTCAACTGCAAAGACAGGAGTGAAGAAGTTTTTATCCGTAAGGAAGAACAATTATTAAGAAGTCAAAAGTATATGAAGTACGCCATCAAAACTGTGACTGAAAGAACCACGGAGACATTTGTTCAGCTATCGCACTGCACAAGTGAGCGAAGCCTACACTATTGCTGAGAGTTAAAAATAAAAAGAAAATAATCACCTATGTTAGACGTAACACAATCTATGTTGAATGAAAAATCAGCATAGCATCTTATTACAGTACCACTTTTTGAACGACACTGTTTCGTGTGTACGGTGGTCATATCATTTTGGTTTCTGTATGTCACTGATGTGCACGTCAGAGAGAGAGAGAGAGAGAGAGAGAGAGAGAGAGAGAGAGAGAGAGAGAGCAAGTCGCGTTAGTGTTAAACAACCTTTAGTCTTGTCTTTACCTCTGCGCAGTGAGTACATTCTCAGCTGAAGTGTAGCAGATGATGGACATATTCAGTTGTGCTGTGTTGGTTTGTGATGATATTTGTTAGATGAAGAAAGATTTACTGTAAAGGACAGGAAGGATGAATAAGATATGTATGTTGCAAAGCGAAGAGAATATATATTTTGAACAATGTTATTAATTTTGAAGAGAGGTAGTTCGAGGTAAGACTGCAGCACTGCGCAGCTAGGAATGATTACTGTCAACTAGGTAGCTTGCTCAGAGCTGAGAGAAAGACCTCTCCACTTCTCCGAGTCACGGATTTGCATATTAAGTGATTAAGCTGTTTGGTTTTTGTATAAATTCCCTTTTAACGTTGTATCCTTTTTGAATAATTGTTCACTTTGTTAAGTATAGTACTTTCAGACTAATGTTATATGTGAAGATCACGCTTTTACTCTGTCTTATTTGAATACATACTTCCTTCTAAAATCGTTCTCTTGGAATATAATTTCACAGGAATAATTACTCTCCCCATACCACTGTTTATCAATACGCACTAACACATACGCTCGAAACGTGCAGCGCGCCACGGACGCAGTATTATGTTATGGGAGACATTCTCCTACGCTTGCATGAGACCTTTGGTAGTAAAGGAAGACACGGTGACAGCTAGGAACCAGCTGCATCCTATCATGCTTGTTGTCTTCCCCGACGGCGATGAAATCTTTCAGCAGTATAATTGCCTGTGTCTCGGAACCAGAATCGTACTACAGTGATTTGAGGAGTATTGTAGTGAACTCACGTTGATGTCTCGGCGACCAGATTCGCCTAACGTAAATCCTATAGAACCCATCTGGTCGCTATCGGGTGTCATCATTTCGTCAGCAAATCAGCGGCACGTTATTTACGCGAATTGTATGATCTGTGGGTACACATCTAGCGCCACATACCTTCACAAACTTACCAACAAACTATCAGGTCTCTGATACGCAGAATCGGTGATGTATTTCGTTCCAGAGACGCACAAACAAGCTGTTTAGCAGGCGGACGTATGTTCTGACTCATCAGTGTACGTCTGTTATCTGCAGTACACCAGAGAAAAATCATCCGCTGCACTAGAAACGAGATGATGAAAGCCTCCTTTCTGTTATAAAACGTTCCATAGTGCTTCATGATTGGCATTGTGCAAGCCATGATCATGTACAATGGCCAGCCACGAACGTGCGTAGCATGTGGTCAGGAAGGCCATGTCTGGTGCGAATGTTTACGCCGACGTTTCATACAGACACCGCTGGGTGCAGTGACCACCGCATCGACGCTCAGCCTCGCGGAATTAGCCGTGCGGTCTTGGGCGCCGCAGTCATGCACTGTGCGTCTGGTCCCGGTGGAGGTTCGAGTCCTCCCTCGGGCATGGGTGTGTGTATTTGTCCTTAGGATAATTTAGGTTAAGTAGTATGTAAGCTTAGGGACTGATGACCTTAGCAGTTAAGTCCCATAAGATTTCATACACACACACATCGACGCTCACGTCTCCAACCGTCACCTACGAAATGGTAGCACAGGACTCCGCCACGACACTCCAGGAAATGCCTGAAGCGTCATCAACACCACCCACCGCAGCACAATCCGACGACGAAACCAGGGTGGCATCACCCCCAGTGCTTGCACCAGGACCTTCCAATCTCAGGACCGTGACGGAAAACCCTGTTCTAAACATGGACGTCGAACTTGATATCGTGCCAACTTCTGCCTTCATCCAGACAGGTATGGCATCGGACGTTGGGCGACTAATTCTGATTTGGAACAACACGTAAGGAAACAGCAGTCGCCTCTGAAGCGCAAGAAACGCCTCCAAAAAGGCCCTCCTTCAGATGGGCTCGCGAGATGATGACCGGATGTCTGATACTGACCTTCCATATTGCGTCCAGTCACACAGTGCGCCCGCTCCTGGCACCACTCCTGTGACGGATCCTCTCTCAGTCCCCAGATTTTGTTGTAGCACCAACTTCACCCAGTCTGAGAGTACATGACCATCACATGTCTTCGAGGTCAGCATCCTGCGCTGATGATGTTGAAGAAGGAGCGTATAAGAGTGCCAGTGCGTCTGTGTCGGTGCACCCCACAGAGGCGCCTAAGCTAGCACCCTGCCAGTAATCAAGACCACTGTGGCAGACCTGGCAGGTCTACGCCCACCAGATGCTTCCAATATGCGTTCTGCAATATCGTGTCGCCACAATGAATCTTGCCACCATCCGAGCCTCTCACAAATTGGCCATGTTCCAAGACACCATCTAGTCTGCTGATGTTGATATTGTACCGCCCTTATTTCTTAAACCTTCGACGTTGGTGGTGGCATCGTCATCCTCCTAAATGACGAGCTCCCTGCAGAGGATGTCGTATAGTCAAACCGCTCTTCACAGTCCCAAAGGACGATTTGGTTCTTGGGAGGGGCTACGGAGCAACTCCCACAGTATTCACCTTGTGCGCCTCTCTTGGCGGTCATCGTCTGCCTGCAGCTCATTGACTCTTGGACAAAGCTCTAAGGAACCCAACTGGGCTGCACGTTTTATGCTGCTTACTCGTCAAGCCTCATAGCATGCATCTGCCTCACTCGCCCCCTTGCTTATGGTATCCGCCATGTAGACGTCTGGCTCATGGCCTTTTGAGACCATTAAGTGTACATCTACGCGATCACTCCCACCAGACACCTTGTGTGGCATAGTTGTGGTGTATGGAAATTCATTGTCGCCCACCTGACTTCCCAATACTGTCTCCATATGGCGTGGGCACAATACCACGACGCCTATGCCACCACCTTATCTTGGTGGCTCTGTCTAATATCTTACACTTTTATTACTCCATTCTGTGACTGTGCGACGATGCCTTTCTCGCCACCGGGGCGCCTACAGGAGGTAGCGCATGGAATGAAGTACAGGTGGGATCCGATAACAGATCTCCTGGAGCTAATGGTGTTCCCATCGAATTTTTCAAAAGTTTAAGCTCTTTGTTGGCTTCCACGTGGACGACCATCACGCAAGAGCTGATGTCTCTGATGACAGTGGTTCCTAACACCTTTCTCCATGGCATCATTATCCCCATTCACAAACCGCATGGGCGATCAGCAGTCCATGATTATCGACAAATAACGTTGCTCAACAGCGATACATGTCTGCTGTCTTCACGACTCAGTAAGGGTGCACTTTACATCACATCCTGCAACCAGACCCCTAGGAGCGACAACAAAATCCGTATGGTCCTTTGCCGTTACCATAACATGATAGCATTTGCTTGTCACCAACATCTTCCCAGTGCCAAGGCACCGGGAACTTCACCCCGGCCTTCGGCAATGGTTATTTCTCCTATTTGTGGACAGTTCTTCAAGTGGGTTTCCCTGACGATACTGTCACGATAGTTTTGCGTCATTTGAGCGGCGTGATCTCCAAAATCATGTACAATAGTCGCCTCACGCCGCCCGTGGCCAATGGACGATCTGTCCGGCAAAGCTGCCCCCTATCCACTTTTTTTATATACTTTCGCTTTGGAACCCCTGCTCCAGGGAGTGCATCACCGTTTGGAGTGTATGACATTCCGT
The DNA here is from genome assembly GCF_023864275.1 of Schistocerca cancellata. Lineage (NCBI taxonomy): Eukaryota > Metazoa > Arthropoda > Insecta > Orthoptera > Acrididae > Schistocerca > Schistocerca cancellata. The sequence continues at coordinate 515,715,560 of NC_064634.1, forward strand.
GGACACCATTTCTATTGCATGGCCTTTGCAGGCGACCTCGTTCTTTATCTGTGCAGTGAGGATGAAGTTCGAGTAGCCCTGGTTGGTGGCGACTTTCAGAGAAGCATCGGGCAGCTCCCTCCACATGTCCAAATCCGAGGTCTTGGTCGTTCGCGAGGGCCTATTGGAGAGGAGCGCATTGATTTCACAGCCGATCTCCTTCGCTCAGCGGCTACTAACGGTAGGCGTTTATTACAGACCATAAGATCAAGCGTTTCAGATCACCAGCTACGAGTACTCGACATTATCCAATGTGTGCAATACTTGAACATCTATCAGGCCTCCTGTAAAGCACACGTGGCTCACGTAGCATCAATCCCAACTCTCCTGCCCGATGTGTGTTGTTGGCACTGGGCGTTTTCGTCAGCTCAAGGATGCTTTTCACTGCCACGGGACCGTGATGGAGTGCTAACTAGAATCGCGGCATTGTTCGTCAGCTTTTCTGGCATCGTTGCCTGCAGACCCTCAGTGGTCTCCTATTCCAGGACTTTGCGCCGGTCTCTTCGTCCACTCTAGTTTTGGTATCGACCATTCCATCCACCTTTTATACATCCGGCAATTTTTTCTGGACTTCCATTACGTCTATCGGTCTTTACCACTTACACGTTTGTATCAGACGAAAACAGTTTACCAAGTGTTACAACAGTGCCGCCCTCCCATCTCCAACGAACTTATGTGTCCCCATATGAGTGGCCACATATATGGAAGGCGGACCATTCCCGTCAGTCAGCGTGGTATATCACAATGAATGGCAAACAAGTTAACAGTCATCGACTGCATCGCGTCCATCCTGCCGATTCACCCCTTCTGCACCCACTGTGGACGACACAGACGACCACCGGTTCCACTGCGGTCCAGCGTCCACTACTTAAGTAGAAACCACTACTTAAGGCGCTCACAAAATAAATAAATAAATAGATAACAAAATTTAAAAAACTCATTATGTTTAATTTTCATGGCTCCCCTGCTGTTTCCTTCCCTTTATGCTTTCTTGCCCCATCACAGCTCTAGGTTAGTCGTACTGTCGTACTGGGTGTAGGATTAGACAGAGGCCAACGCCTGTAGTCGTCTCTTTTTTTTTAATTAGGACAAAAGTGGTGGTTGCACTTTTCTTTCCCTTTTTTCCTTGAATACCTTTTCTACTCCCAGGGGAAAATAAAAGAAATTGGTTAGCGTTCTCTCGTTTCAAGACGGCCGTAGACGTGGCTACCGTTCGAACCCGTTAACACTTTTTTAAAAGAAAAAAAGGATGGAAATATCTCACTCCTGCCCCATATATGTATTTTTTTCACAAAATTATGAACTTTCCGTCTGGTCATTGATGTATCTGTTCTCCTTCTGTAGTCTTGGCAACTGACACACTATACATTAGTTATAGACTATGAGTCATATCGTAAGAATATATTACCGTCGCAAGTAAATGTAATGAATAGTGAGAGCAGGCGAGATGCAACATAGACCTGTCACAGAAATGAAAACAACAAATAAACGGGTGTGGAATATATTACAACAAGTAATTTCAAGAGCCAAAACTTCTACAACAGAACAGAAAAATCATAACATGTAATACTTGCGTAGCGTAAATAGGAGGTATGTACGTCTGGAGTTCCCTTCGTTACACCTCGCTGTTGCAAACTGACGTCACTTCACGACACAGACACAGTTTTCAATATAACGAACAGCACGTCTTGCGCACCAGACGCCTGCAGCCAGGTACTGTCCAGATCCTGTGTAGCCTGGCCCACTGAAGACGCGCAGCCCTTGGGCGGCCTGAACGAGGCATGTCATCGACAGCTCCTGTCTCTCTGAATGTCCTCCATGTCCGAAAAACGTCGCTTTGGTTCACTCCAAGATGCCTGGACACTTCCCTTGTTGACAGCTCTTCCTGACACAAAGTAACAATGCGAACACGATCGAACCGCGGTATTGATCGTCTAGGCATGGTTGAACTACAGACAACACGAGCCGTGTACCTCCTTCCTGGTGAAATGACAGGAACTTATCGGCTGTCGGACCCCCTCCGTCTAAGAGGCGTTGCTCATGCATGGTTGCTTACATCTTTGGGCGGGATTAATGACATCTCTGAACAGTCAAAGGGATTGTGTCTGTAATACAATATCCACAGTCAACATATATCTTCAGGAGTTCTGGGAAACGGGGTAACGCAAAACATTTTTTGATGCGTGCAGTTGTTGAAAATGATGCACAAAAATCTAAACAAGACTGGTCTTTGCTCTGGGCGGAGTCGTGTGAGGGAAAATGCTGACGGTAGTCGGTGGTCGGTGCTACCAGCACAAAAATTGCAACGTTCAGCTTCACCACGTAATTTTAACACTACAGTTGCTAGGTCGCTGGCGTTGGCAGAAATGAAAAAAAAACGGAGAAGTCGACATGAAGTGTTCCGGACAAATCCTATATACGACGAAACCGAACGACGGACCCATCGCCGGCCGCGGTGGTCTAGCGGTTCTGGCGCTGCAGTCCGGAACCGCGGGACTGCTACGGTCGCAGGTTCGAATCCTGCCTCGGGCATGGGTGTGTGTGATGTCCATAGGTTAGTTAGGTTTAAGTAGTTCTAAGTTCTAGGGGACTTATGACCTAAGATGTTGAGTCCCATAGTGCTCAGAGCCATTTGAACCAAACGGACCCATCGGAAACCTTTTATTGTGCCACTTGTCTTCATCATCATCATTCATCTCCATCACAGTCGGAGGAAGGCAATGGCAAACCACCTAAGCTAGGACCTAGCCTAGTACGGCGGTGCAGGTCTCCCGCCTCGTCCCCTAGGCTTTTCGGAGTATGGGACCTCAACCTCATCATCATCATCATCATCATCATCATCATCATCATCATCATCATCACATCCAGTTACCATTGTCAGCAAAGTGGTTATCTCCAAGCGCGAACGTGCATCGTTTTCCTTTCAATTCTTGCTCTATGGGGGATAGGCAGGCTGCTACCTTGTTGATGTACTCGAATATCTAATAATAAATCAATACTCAAAGACACTGCTCTAAATCGGCAGTGCATTTATCATGTGCAGCCGATATTTGATAGGCAGGTGCGTCGATATTTTTTCGGTCTATTTTTCGACAGTTTTTTTTTCATATATCGAGAACCAACAACTATACTTTTTTAAATATTGTTATATCGGATTCCCGATATTTTTAGAAATATCGACAGTCATATCCTGTGCTGTTCTTCGTAACATTTTCTCTTCGCCCGTCTTCCCACGTACGCAAAAGTATTCAGAAGTCACTGGGTCGTTTACCACGTTAAAGAAAGAAAATTGCATAGGCCACCTTACTACCAGTTGCTGCGGTCCACGATCTTTAGTAAATATTTCTTATTGCTGTCCTCACTGTTTTCATTCTGTAAATTACTGAATTAAAGAAAAAAGGCATGCTAATTTGTCCGACACGTTTCAAACTGGCCTCACCCACTTGCGTCCTTCCACCAAGGGAAAATCCGTGGCAGTACGGGGTGTCGAGACTGGGCTGCAGTGATGGTAGTGTCACATTCCATGAATACCACTAACAAAACTCCTTTTCGGTCCCAGAACACAGCAGCCGAACACTTTCTGATAAGGACGGTTTGCTTACATTTCTTTGGTTTATTTAGTAAATAAGAATGCATCTACTGGTTGGACTGCTCTTTCGTTTCTTCATTTTCGAAATCGTCCAATGCCTCGTACCTTGTGACAAATTTGTTCAAGGAATTTTCTCCATCATGGTAGTACTGGAGAAACATTAAGGTGGTGCCCATTGGCTGTGTTTTGTGATAGTCTCTAAGCAACTTGGGAACCCCAGCATGAAATTTTCACTCTGAAACCGAGTGTGCGCTGACATGAAACTTCCTGCCAGATTAAAACTGTGTGCCGGACCGAGACTTGAACTCGGGACCTTTGCCTTCCGGGGGACAACTTTTTTTTCACATGACAGCCGTTGAAGTTCGTTGTTGATCCCTTCACTCAGTTTTTTTTTTTTTTATTACAGAGACCAGCCACCTCTCTGACCGAACACGCTGAACTGGCTTCCAACTGAGCTATCCAAGGAAAACTCACGACCCGTCCTCACAGCCTTACTTCCGCGAGTACCTCGTCTCCTACCTTCCAATCTTCACAGAAGCTCTCCCGTGAAACTTGCAAATCTAACACTCCTGGAAGAAAGGATAATGCGGAGACATGGCTTAGCTTTCGTCAGCTAAGGTCGTACCCGCATTACGTGTACGTTAGGTTGTGATGCATACATAACGATCTCATTCTTAATGTACACTCCTGGAAATTGAAATAAGAACACCGTGAATTCATTGTCCCAGGAAGGGGAAACTTTATTGACACATTCCTGGGGTCAGATACATTACATGATCACACTGATAGAACCACAGGCACATAGACACAGGCAACAAAGCATGCACAATGTCGGCACTAGTACAGTGTATATCCACCTTTCGCAGCAATGCAGGCTGCTATTCTCCCGTGGAGACGATCGTAGAGATGCTGGATGTAGTCCTGTGGAACTGCTTTCCATGCCATTTCCACCTGGCGCCTCAGTTGGACCAGCGTTCGTGCTGGACGTGCAGACCGCGTGAGACGACGCTTCATCCAGTCCCAAACATGCTCAATGGGGGACAGATCCGGAGATCTTGCTGGCCAGGGTAGTTGACTTACACCTTCTAGAGCACGTTGGGTGGCACGGTATACATGCGGACTTGCATTGTCCTGTTGGAACAGCAAGTTCCCTTGCCGGTCTAGGAATGGTAGAACGATGGGTTCGATGACGGTTTGGATGTACCGTGCACTATTCAGTGTCCCCTCGACGATCACCAGTGGTGTACGGCCAGTGTACGAGATCGCTCCCCACACCATGATGCCGGGTGTTGGCCCTGTGTGCCTCGGTCGTATGCAGTCCTGATTGTGGCGCTCACCTGCACGGCGCCAAACGCGCATACGACCATCATTGGCACCAAGGCAGAAGCGACTCTCATCGCTGAAGACGACACGTCTCCATTCGTCCCTCCATTCACGCCTGTCGCGACACCACTGGAGGCGGGCTGCACGATGTTGGGGCGTGAGCGGAAGACGGCCTAACGGTGTGCGGGACCGTAGCCCAGCTTCATGGAGACGGTTGCGAATGGTCCTCGCCGATACCCCAGGAGCAACAGTGTCCCTAATTTGCTGGGAGGTGGCGGTGCGGTCCCCTACGGCACTGCGTAGGATCCTACGGTCTTGGCGTGCATCCGTGCGTCGCTGCGGTCCGGTCCCAGGTCGACGGGCACGTGCACCTTTCGCCGAACACTGGCGACAACATCGATGTACTGTGGAGACCTCACGCCCCACGTGTTGAGCAATTCGGCGGTTCGTCCACCCGGCCTCCCGCATGCCCACTATACGCCCTCGCTCAAAGTCCGTCAACTGCACATACGGTTCACGTCCACGCTGTCGCGGCATGCTACCAGTGTTAAAGACTGCGATGGAGCTCCGTATGCCACGGCAAACTGGCTGACACTGACGGCGGCGGTGCACAAATGCTGCGCAGCTAGCGCCATTCGACGGCCAACACCGCGGTTCCTGGTGTGTCCGCTGTGCCGTGCGTGTGATCATTGCTTGTACAGCCCTCTCGCAGTGTCCGGAGTAAGTATGGTGGGTCTGACACAGCGGTGTCAATGTGTTCTTTTTTCCATTTCCAGGAGTGTGTCTTACTAAATTCACCTAAAAACCAGGAGCTCTGAACGGCCTAAGAGTGGCGACATATGAAGGGGCGGTAACCTACCAAACATTTGTGTACTACATAATTGTCCTTGTGTCTGTTATCTAAAAATGAAGAGTATGCGTAGCAAAGTTGAAATTGTCAATCTTTAATTCAGGTTTTATTAGAAAATTGTTGATATTTAACGTGTAATGAGGGGATCTTGTAGTGAAAATAAAGAAAACAATACAGATTTATCAGCGCTAGGAAACACAATTTGCTCAACATACACGCAAAATAAAGAACTGCAAAACAATATCTCGAACATCGCTTCGAAACTTCATTCGCCGCGCGGGATTAGCCGAGCGGTCTTGGACGCAGCAGTCATGGACTGTGTGGCTGGTCCCGGCGGAGGTTCGAGTCTTCCCTCGGGCATGGGTGTGTGTTCGTCCTTAGGATAATTTAGGTTAAGTAGTGTGTAAGCTTACGGGCTGATGACCTTAGCAGTTAAGTCCCTTAAGACTTCACACACATTTTTGAAACTACGTCCAACTTACTTCCATAAAACATGTTTTGGTTACTTAAATCAGCTTTTGCATTTATCAGTAATAACTGAAAACCCTTGCCTCACGATGAAGAACGTTCCAACGTGTATAAAATAAAAACAATACACATATTAATTTTTTGTGTTTGTGCATGTAAACTTTGATTACATGAAAAGCATGAGCTGTGCATGGCTCGTGTTCATGCCATTTATTGTTTGTCATCTTCTATTACGGTACCGCTGCCTCGTTTTCTTATTCCATTGACTGGCGTCACTAACTTCCTGCCTTACTTGCCCATGAGTGGCAGCAGCAGCGCGTATCGATATGTGCACTGTTGTACCATCGCTGGAACGACCGATAGTATTTCCGAGGTCTTCGTGTGTCTGGCAGTCAGTTCGGGACGGACCAGCAGTGCAGTAGGGACGCAGCAGCAGTGAAGTCGGGGTGACGGAGCGCCGGTGAGGCGCCGACAGCCAGTGCTCGCCGACCGCTGGCGACACGTATCAACTGTCCGACCGAGGGAGATTGGAGCGGGACGACCGTTGGTTGGTCGTTCGGTTGGTCGTCTCATAGGCAGGCGTATATTTGATCCTTTCACCGTTTCCGGGCCTGGGAGTTGGTCGGTTGGCTTGGAGCAGCGAGGAAATCTCCACAGCGCGTAGTTTGGCTGAGACTGTTGGCGGCGTCCACGCTCGGTCGGAGTGTGCGGTGCTGTTCCCACTGCTACGAGGTCCGCGGCTCACCGATCCTGGACACGAAAGTTGATGTTTGACTTAATCTACCAGCAAGTCACGACTGTTCACACTGTACCGTTGGGATTTCGTTGTCGGCTGTTGAGACATTCCCACGAGCAGCAACGTGTGTTTCCAAGTCGGCAAATTTTAGCCACCCTTCGGTGGAGTTTAACTGTAGTTGATTATTTTGAATTGAGGAGCACCAACGGAATCTTCTACCTTATGGCCGTTGACATTCCAGTTACCTGCCCTGGTCGTTGACGTAAATTCGGGCAGTGTATTTTCCTCTTCGTGTTGTCGCTCTCCAGCACAGTGTATAATTTGACAGCTCAATGTATAATTGGTTGTGGGTGCCAATACCTTCAACGTTGTTCCATTGAACTCCCTGTTGTGTTGGAGCGAAAGTTATCTTGTCGCTGGGTCCACTGACTGTCTGTCGGTTGGGTTGTCGTCGGATCGAGAATGGTTGGGCCGACTGCCTGTCTTACCTAAGCGAGCGTTAGTGTTTGCATTCCAGGCTGACCCTCGGAAACTTCGGAGCGCCGTTGGGTGTACTGCATTTTCTTATTTGTTCTTGTTGTTTGTATTTTTAAATTAAGGTTCTTTTGCTCTTAAGGCGTAAGATTGTTTGGGCGTTTAGCCTAATTTAAAGAAATGTTTTAAGATAAAGCCTTGGCCTTCTAAGAATTTATTTTCGTTTAAGTGATGGGCCTTCAGCTGATTTTTAAATTTGTTTTGCTCTTAAGGTGTCAGATTGTTTGGGCCTTCAGCCTAATTAAAGAACTGTTTTAAGATGAGGCTTCTGCCTTCAAAAATTTAATTTTGGTTTGAGTCTTAAGAGATGGTCCTTCAGCCGATTTTTTTTTAAATTAAAGTTGTTTTGCTCTTAAGGTATGAGATTGTTTGGGCCTTCAGCCTAATTGAAAGAACTCATTTAACATAAGGCCTTCTGCCTTTTAAATTTATGATTTTGGTTTGAGTCTTAAGTTGGTTTGAGTCTTAAGTCAGCCGATTTTAAATTAAAGTGGTCTTGCCCTTAAGGCATGAGATTTTATGGCACATTCAGCCGGTAATTAAGTTCCAAAATTTAATTCTTTTTTTTTTTTGGCTCTTCTGATGTTTGGTCAAATAATAAAATTGTGCCGGCCGAAGTTGCCTAGCGGTTCTAGGCGCTGCAGTCTGGAACCGCGAGACCGCTACGGTCGCAGGTTCGAATCCTGCCTTGGGCATGGATGTTTGTGATGTCCTTAGGTTAGTTAGGTTTAACGAGTTCTAAGTTCTAGGGGACTAATGACCTCAGAAGTTGAGTCCCATAGTGCTCAGAGCCATTTGAACCATAATAAAATTGTATGTTCGAGTGTAACTGACAGCCGCTTATTTTGGAGGAGGAGGTTAGTGTTTAACGTCCCGTCGACAACGAGGTCATTAGAGACGGAGCGCAAGCTCGGGTTAGGGAAGGATGGGGTAGGAAATCGGCCGTGCCCTTTCAAAGGAACCATCCCGGCATTTGCGTGAAACGATTTAGGGAAATCACGGGAAACCTAAATCAGGATGGCTAGAGACGGGATTGAACCGTCGTCCTCCCGAATGCGAGTCCAGTGTGCTAATCACTGCGCCACCTTCCTCGGTGCTTATTTTGGCTCCTTTCCGCAGTTTAAACTACCTGTCCTGTCCTGCGGGTTTAGCAGGGCGCAACAAAGCACTTGCTTTGGTTACGTAAAAGCGCAGAAGTTATGCGATCAACTAGTTCTCGTTACCTATATGTTTATTCTGCGAGGATGTAAAATACACAATGGAGTAACACTGAACGACGTGCGCTTGTAACAGAAACCTAAGAGAAGTAGTCGGCTAGCAATTTCTCTCTTACGCATTCATTTACGTTTCTTTCCTTGACAATGCCACCAGTGCGACAGGTAACTATACCATTTACTATGTCATTTATGTACAGTATCACAAGCGCTACTCAAGTGGTCACATAGCGTACGTGATCGCTCGGTTACGATCCTTACTACCGGCCGACGTGCAATTTTTGTATCGTTCTCTTGTTCGGCGTAAGGAAACCGAACGGAAAACACGTTTGGCGACACCGTCTTTGACGGGCTGCTTCAACTTGTCCTGATTGGCTAACTTCAGTGCTAATCAACTCACAAACGGAGCAACGTATCGAATTTTTTTCTTAAAATTAATTGTCAGCACGACCTTCTCACAAGCTTTTCAGACTACGTTTAGGCCGGCGTATTGCAGCAGCTCAACGTGGCTCAGACTCGGCAAGACACTGCAAGTCTCGTGCAGAAGTACTGAGCCACGCTGCTCCCATAATTGCGAAAGTATTGCCGGTGCAGGATTTTGTGCACGAACTGATCTCTTCATTAAGTCCGATAAATGTTCGATGGGATTCATGTCGGGCGATCTGGAAGGATAAATCCTCAGTTTGTGAAATTCCCCTCTGATGTTTTTTCTCCCCATTGCAGAAAACTAATTGTGGGCAGGCCATTTGTCTAAGATCTAGTCTGTGAATTGTACAAATGTAAATATTAGAAGCACAGCGCGATGTTACGCCCGAGGTATAGATCCCAAAATGGGAGATTTGCATAATATTTAATGTGACAGGAGGGTATCTGACAAAAACAATCATTCGTTTAAACATCATTCGTTTAACACAACACTGGTTATCATAAACGTGCGAAACGGACAGTGAAACGTTTGTTAAATTGTATCTGTAAGATCTTTCTGAAAGGATAGGAGTGCTACTCTACTAGCAGACAAACTGCACCTAATTCACTCAGCTCCCGAGCTGAGACTCAGACATAAGCCTACAAATTCCAGCCGAAAAAAGAAAAAAAAATACATTGACTCGAAGCTTGTTGACTGGTTACACTGAAGGCATGTTCAACACATGAACGTCGAACCTGAGACAGGCAATCTACGAAATTCCGCAAGCGCTAGACTTGTCGAGAACGTTCTGACATGGCGCATTGCCATCCACAAAACTTTCAACTTTGTTTGGGAACACGAAGTCCACGAATGGGTGCAAATGGTCTCCAAGTAGCCGAGCATAGCCATTTCCAGTCAACCTTCGGTTAACTTGTACCGAACGACCCAATCCATTCCATGTCAACACAGCCGATACCATTATGGAGGCACCACCAGTACGCACAGTGAATTGTTGACAACTTGGGTCCACGGCTTCATGATGGCTGCGCCGCATTCGAACCCTGCAATTAGTTCTGAAATTGGGCCCATCCGACCAGGCGCTACAGGCGACATCGTGCTCTTAGCAAATTCACTCGCGTCGGTCGTCTGCTGCCAAAGCCCAAGAACGCCAAATTTCACAGCACTATCCTAGCAGATACGTTCGTCGTACATCCCACATTGATTTCTGCAGTTATTTCAGGCAGTGTCGCTTGTCTGTTAGCACTGACAACTCTACGCAAATGCCTCTGCTGTCGGTCGTTCGTTAAGGCTGCTGCGAGAGGCAATGCTTGAAATACGGTATTCTCTGCACACTCTTGCGCTGTGTATCTCTGAATATTGAATCCTCTGACGATTTCCAAAATACGATGTCCCTTACGTCTAGCTGCAGCTACCACTCCGCGTTCAAGGTCGGCTAATTTCCGCCGAGCGGCCAGGAACCGTCTGAGTACAAATGACACCTCCGCCAGCGCACTGCCTTTTATTCCTATACTAGAGATGGGCAAAACTGTTCTTTTCAGAGATCGGATCAGAACTGTTCACTCCCTGAAATGAATTAGCTCTTTTTAATGACTCACCACTCATTTACAATAGAAAATAAATGGAAGGCACATTGCCCTTTAAACTTGGTTTATTCCAGTACTATACCTGTATTTTGATCTTATTTGATCCTATTTTGGGAAGTAACACAGATAATGAGTAAGAATTTTGTATTGTTTATTGAAATTTCCACGATATGACAAAGTTTTTGATTATTGATTTATTTTGCACTATCGTGGTTTTTTGGGTGATCGGAAAATGTTGTAACTTGAGATTTACATTAACAATATATTTGGCTATAATGTATTGAAATTTCATTAACCTTATACAAATACATCGCAAGCCATATATTTTTAAAGTGTACGTTTCCTTCCGAAGACGCCTAAAATCGCAAAATCCGTACCAGAATAAGAAAAAAATATATAAATTTGACTGTAAAACGAAAGTGCTGCATATAGCCTTACGCAGAATAAAACAAGGAAAATATTGGTGTATCACATTTTGCGATATGTTTATCCGTTCGCTCGTAATTAAAGCGTAAATTCGAGTGTCCATAATAAAAATCCTATAGTAAGAGGAGTCGTCAGGAACCTAATCTGATCAGTTTAAACAAATAAAAATAAAATAAAAACAAATGATGTATACATAACATAATAATGTAATATACATAGCAGTATTACTACGAAGAACAATATCCAGTAGAGACGAACTCCGATGCAGAAGCACTGAGTCGAGCAGATCGAGCCCCGAGCTGTATTACTGCGTGAGCTGAGACCGCAGAGACCAGAGTGACACCTGAGTCGCTTTGCTCGACGCTCTGGCTATAGTCGAGAACGGTGGGGTGAGCGTTGAGCGGGCGAGTTCCGTGGGTGGGGGGAGTGGTGAACTCACCCGCTCCGAGACAAATCGTCCGTTCCCTTGCGAGCAGGTTGTTGCAAGTAGTTCCTATGTTATCCGCTAGGTGGCTCTCTGTCCTGTTGCTCGCATCAACTGCCCAGAGGGCAGGACGTGCGACTGAAACGATCGCCGACAGAGTGCGATGCGAAGTTAAGCTGCGCCAGACACTGCACGCGGCAGACGACGCACAGAGACGGCACGGCATATGTGAAACACAAAATCCAATGGGGCACTGCACAATGCAGGCAGCCAAGGTAGAAGTAGGGCAGAGGCCGGCGTTGGCTGTGTTGTGTGGCGTGCACTGTGCTGTGACCAGCAGAGGCGCTGCTGATATGCTCCGTTTCTCTCTCTCTCTCTCTCTCTCTCTCTCTCTCTGCCGTGGGAAACGTTTGGAGCTACCGTTATTTTTTTCTGAATCACTGATTGTTCACTCCTTTGAAAGATTCAACTCTATGAATCAGTTCAAGAGCGGATCCCCCATCTCTATCCTATACTGCCGCGTATCGCTTACCCGCGACTTTGCCACGTCAGTGCTTAGTGGCAGCCGTGCGAAGCCGATTAGGGGTCACGAACTTTCATACAATCTGAAAGCGGCGCGGCGTGAGCGTGCTCGGGTGGTGGGCCGCCCGCAGCCAGTGCGGCCCGGCCACCCGCGCTCGCAGCCCGGCTTTCGTCGGCCCGCCGGCCGCCGTCCCGGTCGGAGGCGACTTACGGCCACCTAAATCGTCGCCGCTTTTCGCTTCACAGAGCCAGAGCCGGGGCGCAGAAATAGCAGCGGGCGACGCAAAGTGCCGTCTAATTGGCCGCCGGCTGTCGTCGCGGCGCTGAGTGCTGGCTGCCGGCCCGGGCCGCAGGTCGCGGCTGCGAGAGCGCGGCCGGCCAGCGTCTGCACAGTAGGCGGGCCGTGACGTCAGCTGACGTGGCGTGACGGGTGCGAGCGCTCCGCAGACACACGAGCTTCAGGCCGTCGGCACAGCGGACGAGGCATCTACAAGCGCGCATTACACGACGCGCCTAAACCGTACACCTATGCACCAGCGCCCTGTAACTACCGGCTGGTTCACGTAGACCTATTACACCATCGACGCGGGATCTATCTGGAACACATGCGCAGTAGACAACGCGCAATCGGTTCTAAAGTCATTCGTTCTACCTCACGAAACAAAAGAGGGACCGTGTGACATTCGTTCGAATTATTTATGTGACCAAGGTTCCTATTTCGTAAGAAATTGTTATTATCATTATTTATTCAGTAATTGTTATTGTCTTATGTAGGTTACTACTGTTCTGAAGTACAGACTCAGTAGTTTTATATTACGACACTTTGTTACACAGGTATATGCATTTATAAAGCATTTTGCACATAGAAGACCCACTTGTTTTTTTTTTTTTTTTTTTTTTTTTTTTTGAGATATTGCCCTCTGGCAGTGATAGTAAATCTTCGGATTAGGGCATAAAGACGACGGAAACGAAACGCCAGACGTTGTTGAGTTCGATCCAGGCTGAAAAGAAGGAACAAGGACAATATTCAATGCTTATGAAAGAACTGAGGGTCGAAGATCCGCATGAACTTCGGAGCTTCGCGAGAATGGACATGCCTTATTTCGAGAAGCTGCTGTCTATGATACAAGATGAAATTAGCAAGTGTGACATACTCGTGAGGGAGGCTGTCTCACATTCTCGAAAGTAAGAATTAAATCATATGTTTATACGTTTTGTGATCATACCAGTCTAGATCACGAATAAAATATCGGTAAATGCCCTGTTACGTTGCAGGTTGTAACATTACTTTTCCTGGCTACTGGGGAACCTTTCAAGGTGTGGCTTTTAGCCACAGAGAAGCACAGCCCAACATTTCAAAAGTCGTTGTAAATACATCCACTGCAATACTTAAAGGTGCACTTGGTTATTTTTCCAACGCTCGGACTGACGGCAGTTTAGAACTGGTCTCATTTCTGGCGTGAAGATAATATGTCTGCTAATTTTCGTACTTTCACCCGTTCTACCCCTAGATGGCTGTCGTGCTAGACCAGTACCATTCACGGTGAGTCGTCGTGTGATACCCGCTTAACCTTGACGTGGCGGTCTACTAGTGTTGTGACGTCACTTCCTGCTATTTCATGTTAAAGAGCCATTTCAAAAATAGCTCTAAGCACTATGGGACTTAACGTCTGAGGTCATCAGTCCCCTAGGCTTAGAACTACTTAAACCTAACTAACCTAATGACATCACAGACACATCCGTGCCCGAGGCAGGATTCTAACCTGCGACAGTAGCAGCTGTGCGGTTCCGGACTGAAGCGCCTAGAACCGCTCGGCCACGTCGACCGGCGAAGAGCCATTTCGTCACGTCCAACACAAGATAAGTTCTGCTATATTTCGGGAACGTGTCACGTAAAGGAGAACCAACACCAAACAAGAACGCTCCCTATGTCACAAGCAGAAAGCGAGACGCCGTGAGTACTTCTTTTGTCATGTTGAGTAGAAGCACCAGCATGTTGAATGTCTCGCGGTCGGCTCGTTATTCGTACGATCTGTGGTAAGAAAGTAACTGGAAACGTCATATTGGTGACTAAGGAATTGTCGAATTTAGTTTTTTCGCGTTACTGCTCGCGTGCAATGAAAATAAGCCGCTTTAAGGCAACAGTCCATGTAAGACTCACGGAAACGTCCTGATTAGGATTTGTGGTTTAATTAATTGTGACTGACATTTTGGCGAGGGAAAGTGTAGAAAACGAGGCTGTTATCATTCGAGTTACAGCATGGTGGTGTTAGCTGAGCCAGCGTGACGGTTCGTGTCTTACTACACATAAACATATTTTTTACCCTTCACGTTTCGTGACAGGTTGAGCCGTGCGTGGCTCGTGTTCCCGCCGTCATGTATTTTACACCCTGTTTTTAACTTACTTCCACCTGACTAAATTAATTTAAATTACTACTGTCACTGAGTTGCTGCAGCTAGCGCTAGCAGCGCGTATCGATTTATCCCCACTCGTTGTATCTTTGCTCGACTGCTATTACTTCCCGGTCTTTGTCTGTCGTAATCCAGTTCGGGTCGGGTGTTCGGGTAGAGAGTTCGGACTGCAAGTCAGTTGGAACGCTTCTGGAGCGCAGTCGGGGAGTTGCAATGCGGCACTAGTGCAGTCGGGTAGGAGCTGTGAGGTCTGCGTCGACATGCCTCGCCCGACCATTGCCGCCACGCATCACTTGAGACGGGCCACGGTCTCGGTGGGTAGTCGCCGGTCGTCCAACCGTACGACGCGTTTTGGCTCGCCGATCGTTCATGAGGCGGCTGTGTGTGTGTGTGTGCGTGCACCGACTCCCGATTTGTCTTCGTGCGTGCTTAGTTACTGTTGGGTATCGTTCATGTCTTCGTGCAAGTGTTTGTCAGGTTCTGTGTGTAGTTGGCGTTATTTCCACTGACGACTATTTTAGATGTCGGCATTCTGAGGCAGTCGGTCGGTTGCTGCGGTCCAGGGAGCATGTCTCGGCGGGGTTCAGTCAGCTGGGTCCGCTGGCGGTTCTCGCGCAGTGTCGGAGCGTGCGTGGAGCTGTCCGATCGCTACGAGCTTTGTAGCTCACCGACCCAGGACGTCAAAGTTGAGTCGTGTTTTAAGTACCCAAGCCACGTCCAGTCGTGTTGGGTGGTTCGTTTCGGCGGTTCGCGGTTGGGGAGGTTTTCCTGTTAGCAACGCCGAGTGTTTGTGTTGCTAAAATCTAGCCACCATGCGGTGGAATTAACTATATTGGTTGACTACAATTCAAGTGCACCAGCGGAATTTTTTGCCTTGCGGCCGTTAGTGTTCCGGTTACCTGCCCTGGCCACTAACGTAATTTCAGGCAGTGTCCTTTCCTCACCTGTTGTCGCTGTCCAACACGGTGTGTTTTGACAGCTTAATTCGTATACATGTTTGATTGTGGATAATTACGTTCGTAACATTTTGTGTTTGATTTCTCGTGTACCGATTGGTGGCAAGCAAGTTGTTTTGTCGGTCGGCCCGTGGCTGTCCCTTGGTTGGGTTCCGGCTGATCAAGTGTAGTTGGGCTCACCACCTGTCTCACCTAGGTGAACGAGGGCAGACCGACCCCCTGGAGGCTTCTGAGTGCCGTTGTTTTTACTGTCTTTCTCACCGATGATTAATTGTCTGTTTATAATCTATCATAGACAATGATAAAAAAATTCTTGGTTTTACTGTGTTTTATGTAAGAAGTTTAAATTCCGGCAAGTGGATATTTGCTGAAAGGTTATTGCCGTTGTGTTGTGTTTTCTTTTAGTGTGGTTTCAGCCATTTAAAACTTAAGGCTTATGGTTTTTTTTTTAATTTTGGAAAATTAATTGTGGGCCTTCAGCCGCTTGGAACCTTATTCTTAAAAATACCTTTCAAGCTTAAACACTGCGGCCTTCTGCCCTTAAAGGTTTATGGATTTTTTTTTGAATTTTGGAAAATCAATTGTGGGCCTTCAGCCGCTTAAAACTTTATTCTTAAAATTACACTTTAAACAGAAAAAATTGTCTCCTTCTGCCTTTGAAAAGTTATGGTAATTTATTTTAAAATATTGAAAATTTTATTGTGTGCCTTCAGCCGTTTGTATTGCATGTTGTCTATGTTTGTCTATCCACTTTTGCCTTGAGGCTTTCAGCCTAGCTGTGATATATAAATTATTTTATTTGTAATTGTAACTGCGTGTTTTCAGTCACTTGAAATTTACCTTGTTGATTTTTAAGATTTCTTGTTTGGAGGCCTTCAGCCGTGAAAGATTTGGTGCTTGAAGCTCGTAGTTGTAAAAGTTCGGCTATGTGCCGCTTTGGTTGTAAATGTGTTATTAAATTACAATAAATTACAATTTTGATGTGAATCTGAGGTCACCTTACTTGGCCCTTTCCACAATCCTAATCACCTTTTCTGCCCAGAGGGTTTAACGGGCGTTTCACAGGTTGTCGGAGATTTGTATGAAATAATAGAAACATATAAGTCCTGTAATTTTTGATATCACGTAAATTTAAGTGCGCTCTCTCAGAACTGAGATTGATGTGGTAAACTTTCATAAGCTGATGTCATACCTGGTGGACATGTATCTTTCATTTTCGTCTTATTAGACGTTCACGGATATTGAAGTTTATATTTATGTATACCTCAGACAGAACAACATGACTAGCATATGGTCAGGAAAGGTGAATGTTCGTTTTAATAGAGCTAATGTAGGAATTCTACGAGCGTCCATTTTTAGAACGAGGAAAATAAATGCGACAACTGCCGCTGGAGAGCGCAAAGTCACGTCAGCCAGCCCGTGTCGTGTGTCGTGGGGTGGGGTGGGGTGGGGTGGGTGCCCCGTCAACGGCAGCTGCCTCGTGCCGTGTGACGGCGCCACTGTCTGTGTAAACGAGTTAGTCTGAGCAGCCGCCTTAGGTTGTCTGCACATGGTGCTGCCGTTTATCGTCTAGTAAAGTCATCAGAAGGTCAAAACAAACTGCAAAACGATTGAGATATTTGTATGCTGCCAAATTTGGCAGTTGATCCGAAATAATAAAGAGTGTGAGGTTATCCACATGAGTGCTAAAAGGAATCCCGTCAACTTCGGTTACACGACAAGTCAATCAGATCTAAAGGCCGCAAATGCAACTACATACCTAGGTATTACAGTTACGAACAGCTTAAATTGGAAAATATGGTGGGGAAGGCGAACCAAGGACTGTGTTTTATTGGCAGAACACTTAGAAGATGCAACGGATCTGCTACAGAGACTGCCTACACTAGCTTGTCCGTCCTCTCTTTGAGTACTGCCACATTGTCTGGGATCCTTACCAGATAGGATTAACGGAGTATATTCAGAAACTTGAAAGAAGGGCAGCACGTTTTGTATTATCAAGGAATAGGGGAGAGAGTGTCACCGACGTGATGCAGAATTATTAAATTCGCGAAGCAGCAGGTAGAGTAACTTGTTTCACGTGCCCTACTACTATGTTGATTTAACTCGAAACGTTTACTGGCGAACAAGCATTAATCCCCTGCGCTGCTACGTTTTAGGCAAGTCCTTCGCTTTTATCCATCACTATGTGTAGTTAGCCAGTGTGTCCACGATTTACTCTGAGGCCTCTGTTGAGAGAACAGGTCGCCGCCCGCTCATTCACAACATTCGCCGAGATAAGCAGGGAAATGATAGAGCAGAAACCGACGCCCGAATGCCAGACGGTACTTGAAATTGTGTAAGTGGGCTTTGGTGGCACGGTTGGCGTCTACCTTCGAGGATCTGCCAGTTCACGTTCTCCAGCACTCATATCGCGCCCACCATTCAGGCAGACTCGTGTTGCCCTTCTGTGTGGACGTTCAGTATTCGCAGTTTCTGCCTTCTACACGTTCCGTTCCTTTTCTCGCACAACGAGAGTCCGCTACGCTGTGCAGACTCCCAAACTCGCTACTCCTCACCCTGCTGCTGCCCGCTCCACCGAACCGAAGATATGTTCATAATGCGTGCACGAATGTGAGTACCATGTTACATGAATGTTGCAAACAGAATGCGAAGCGTTCAGTCACTTGCTTGCTTTCGTGACGGTAAGGCGGCTTCACGGCTATCGCAGTGAGCTCGCAAAGCCAATTCGTGAAGAAAGAAGTTGGTGTAGTATCGTAGCTTCTTCGTACCGCCGGAGCTGCCGCCTCGATGAAGATTTTTGTGGCGTGTGTTTACAGTTGGTGCGGAACTTTAGACCGAGCTGTTGACAACTATCTCTACCGGCAAACATTCAGTGTACGTCAACGCACGCCCTGCGGCCCTCTGCTTATACGGCTGCCACGAGTTTTCAAGAGTGTAGCAGCTTTTTAGGAATAAGCTGAGTAAAATACGAAGGTTGGACTTTAATAGTGGTAACTATTTATTTACACCTCGTGCAAAATAGATACGTGTTTCGAAGTTTTACTGAGTTTCAAAGTAGTCACCAGCTTTGTGTATAACCCGTTGTCAGCGATGTGGAAGTCGTAGGACACTCTTAGCAGTGCCAGTTGTGCTGACAGTTCGAGCGGCGCGGTCTATTGCCCGACGAATTTGTAGTAGTTCTGAAGCGAATGCCTTGAAGTGTTTCTTTCGGTTTAGAAATCGAACTGAACTTACTAGGGCTTAAGTCAGGGGAGTGCCGTAGGTGGTATAGCACTTGGCAGCCCCATCAATCAAACAAATCAGTAACAGCTTGCACTGTACGTGCTTGAACATTGTCCTGCAAAATGTTGGTCAGGTCCTGCAGAAAGTTTCATTACTTCTGTCTCTATGCTGTTCATTTTTGGAACACAACCTACGACCAACTTCAACACAACTGGCACTGCTAAGAGTATCCTACGACTTCCACATGGCTGGCAACGGGCTATAAACAATGCTGGTGACTACTTTGAAGGTCAGTAAAACTTTGAAACACGTATCTACACTCCTGGAAATGGAAAAAAGAACACATTGACACCGGTGTGTCAGACCCACCATACTTGCTCCGGACACTGCGAGAGGGCTGTACAAGCAATGATCACACGCACGGCACAGCGGACACACCAGGAACCGCGGTGTTGGCCGTCGAATGGCGCTAGCTGCGCAGCATTTGTGCACCGCCGCCGTCAGTGTCAGCCAGTTTGCCGTGGCATACGGAGCTCCATCGCAGTCTTTAACACTGGTAGCATGCCGCGACAGCGTGGACGTGAACCGTATGTGCAGTTGACGGACTTTGAGCGAGGGCGTATAGTGGGCATGCGGGAGGCCGGGTGGACGAACCGCCGAATTGCTCAACACGTGGGGCGTGAGGTCTCCACAGTACATCGATGTTGTCGCCAGTGGTCGGCGGAAGGTGCACGTGCCCGTCGACCTGGGACCGGACCGCAGCGACGCACGGATGCACGCCAAGACCGTAGGATCCCACGCTGTGCCGTAGGGGACCGCACCGCCACTTCCCAGCAAATTACGGACACTGTTGCTCCTGGGGTATCGGCGAGGACCATTCGCAACCGTCTCCATGAAGCTGGGCTACGGTCCCGCACACCGTTAGGCCGTCTTCCGCTCACGCCCCAACATCGTGCAGCCCGCCTCCAGTGGTGTCGCGACAGGCGTGAATGGAGGGACGAATGGAGACGTGTCTTCAGCGATGAGAGTCGCTTCTGCCTTGGTGCCAATGATGGTCGTATGCGTGTTTGGCGCCGTGCAGGTGAGCGCCACAATCAGGACTGCATACGACCGAGGCACACAGGGCCAACACCCGGCATCATGGTGTGGGGAGCGATCTCGTACACTGGCCGTACACCACTGGTGATCGTCGAGGGGACACTGAATAGTGCACGGTACATCCAAACCGTCATCGAACCCATCGTTCTACCATTCCTAGACCGGCAAGGGAACTTGCTGTTCCAACAGGACAATGCACGTCCGCATGTATCCCGTGCCACCCAACCTGCTCTAGAAGGTGTAAGTCAACTACCCTGGCCAGCAAGATCTCCGGATCTGTCCCCCATTGAGCATGTTTGGGACTGGATGGAGCGTCGTCTCACGCGGTCTGCACGTCCAGCACGAACGCTGGTCCAACTGAGGCGCCAGGTGGAAATGGCATGGCAAGCCGTTCCACAGGACTACATCCAGCATCTCTACGATCGTCTCCATGGGAGAATAGCAGCCTGCATTGCTGCGAAAGGTGGATATACACTGTACTAGTGCCGACATTGTGCATGCTCTGTTGCCTGTGTCTATGTGCCTGTGGTTCTGTCAGTGTGATCATGTGATGTATCTGACCCCAGGAATGTGTCAATAAAGTTTCCCCTTCCTGGGACAATGAATTCACGGTGTTCTTATTTCAATTCCCAGGAGTGTATATTGTTCGAGCTGTAAATAAATAGTTGCCACTGTTAAAGTTCCAACCCTCTTATATTAATGTAAAGCGCACTTGAGTCAACTGACCTTTTGCTTGCCTGTCCATACTCCTTCCGCGACAGATCCCTTCGACCACCGTCCGATCATTTATCATTAGCAACAAGAAGTGGAAGATTTACTTAACTTGTATTTCTGCAAGAGTACGAATGCTCATTACAAATTATTCTCTCATACAATAGCAGCAAGGGTGAGGCTCTCTGAACTGAACCACAAATGATGGAGTCGGAGCCGCGACTAGGCTCACGTGCTAGGAGGATGCCGCCCTGTATTGTGGCGGCAGGGGGCGCTCGTGGTGCAGAGCCGCAGGAGGCGCCGAGCAGCGGCTGCGCGCCAGCGGGTGCTCCAGGTCCCCACGACCGCTAGTAGCGGCTGACGGAAACTTGCAATTCCGTTGCCAGTTTTGATCGCCTTACAATGGTATCGACATGTGGTACCACAACTTTTTCACCCGCAATGACCGTCTCCTTCTTTCCGTGTTGTCCACTTTTAGCCACAGAGAAAGCAAGAAACTGCTGAGTTCGTTGTAACAGTTGACGCCATGATAGCTCAGTCCCTGTGTTAAGTGCGATACCGATTGTGAACCTACTGACGCCAAATCTGTTTCAGGAGTTTATTAGAGAACTGAACGTTGGGGACAACACGATTAATGATGTGCTGAACATTTATATACATACTAGTGGATGTACAAGATAAGTGTGAACTTCTTGGTGTTACTGACCGAGATATACTAACCTTGACTGCTATTAAGGTTGAATGAGGGTTGTTACAATTTCTTAAGGGCGCTGTAACTCAAGTTCAGGTATTATGTACGGCGGGTGAATACAAGTGTTAGGGATGTTGGGTCAAATTATGTGGAACAATAGGTGGTTAGCCACGTTGTAAAGGGTATGACACTCGAGGATGGACAGAGAACTTTCTTGTGTCGGACGCCCGAAAACTACCGATAGCTAGATCAGTTAACCCGCTATATTCAAGGCCCGATGTACACAGAGCAAAGATGAGATGTTAATTGGCAACCTACAGGCTGGGTACAGACTGAGGTGACAAGGCACTTTGCGCAGTGAGACTGAATGTTATGAGTGCCGGAAAACGGAACTCATTCGCTGACTCTCTAATCAACCTGAAGACAACAATAGGCGTGGACAATTACGAAAACGCTGGAGGCCCAAGATAATTCGTGGGCAACGCATAGCGGGAATATGCCACCCCGTAGCCGGTGCCCTGCCTTTCATTTGTTGTCAAGTTAATGTTGTCTGTGCGGTCCTGAATTCAGGAAGTGCAATTTCGGCCGTTGGTGCCCGCTGGTTGGAACTGCGTCAGCAGCATTGTAAGTTTTCCCCCAACTCACTCTGATGTAGGCCAGTATCTAGCAGCCAACAATTCCTGTGTCAGCTTCACTGGATCCGTGAATGTCATGTTCCGAATTGATAATTTTACTTGGAAAGCTCGGTTTAGGGCGATGAATAATCTTACTGCCAAAGTAATTCCTGACTCTGAAATTGTAGTTAAAATAGGTCTCTTGCCGAATTGTTCGAACGGTTTTTTGAATTCAGTTTTTGTAAAGGTCTACAGCTGTTCTATTTTAAACATCAAGGTGCGGAATGACCAGTTTCAGGGGACAGTTCGACCATCGTGGTCTCCTTACTCGTTGTCCACTTTTACGGAGAGTAAGCCACAGGGAGGAGTTAGGCTAGTAGTCGATTATCGAGTGCTGAACAAGCAGATTATTCTAAGTTCCGTTCCTATCCCTCCAATTATGTTCTACCTGGTTCAGTTATGCTTTAATTTTTACCACTCTAGCCGTTATGTGCTTTTAGCATAGACTAGAGCCTCTTCGAATTTAACTGGGTTCTCTTTCTCTGACCATAGGGGTGACTGTTTGTGTTAGCTACTAGACACCTTGTTTGAAGAAATTAAGTTCTTCTTTCCAGAATGAGATTTTCACTCTGCAGAGGAGTGTGCGCTGATATGAAACTTCCTGGCAGATTAACACTGTGTGCCCGACCGAGACTCGAACTCGGGACCTTTGCCTTTCGCGGGCAAATGCTCTACTAGATGGTAGAGCACTTGCCCGCTAAAGGCAAAGGTCCCGAGTTCGAGTCTCGGTCGGGCACACAGTTTTAATCTGCCAGGAAGTTTCATATCAGCGCACACTCCGCTGCAGAGTGAACATCTCATTCTGGAAACCTCTCCCATACTGTGGCTAAGCCATGTCTCCGCAATATCCTTTCTTTCAGGAGTGCTAGTTCTGCAAGGTTCGCCGGAGAGCTTCTGTAAAGTTTGGAAGGTAGGAGACGAGATACTGGCAGAAGTAAAGCTGTGAGTACCGGGCGTGAGTCGTGCTTCGGTAGCTCAGATGGTAGAGCACTTGCCCGCGAAAGGCAAAGGTCCCAAGTTCGAGTCTCGGTCGGGCACACAGTTTTAATCTGCCAGGAAGTTTTAAGTTCTTCTTTGTTTGCCATTTCCTCGATGATGTTGTGGTTTACAGTGGTTCAATGGAGCGACATTTGAAACGCCTCGAGACTATGTTCGAGAGACTTGCAAGTAATCCAGGTAAGGTTAAATTTGTATTTTCATCACCACAGTTTTTAGGGCATGTTGTCTCTGAGGAAGGCCTAAACTGCTGACATTGAGAGGATAAAATCTATTATGAAGTTCTCAACCCCTTCTGACTCAACGCAGGTGGCATGATTCGTAGGAATTTCGAATCCTTTCCGTGAATTTATACCGAGATTTGTACAAAAGGTGGCTCTCTTGAGTATGCTAAGAAAGAAAGGTGGCTCTCTTCAGAATGGTAAGAAAGAAAAGTGTTAAGGTTCACTGGACTGGGTCATAGTAGGCCGCAATTTTAGGACTTCAGGAGGCAGTTATGGCAGCACCATTTCTGGCTTTGCCTGGTTTCGAGAACACCCTCATTGTTCAGACTGGTGCTTTGCACTCGGGCATTGGAGACGTTCTATTGCAACATTATGAGAAGCGCCGTAGGCTTCTTGTTCCTTAAAGGATGTGGACCAAAGATATTCAGTATATGAAGTGGAAGCTTTGGTGGCGCTGTTTGAGCTGTGATACTGCTCAAGTTACGTGGTAGGGAAACCAAAATTGCAATTTAACCACAGCTACTCAAAGGAGATAGGAAGCTAGAGATCTTTGCTGATGGACAAACTTGTGGTTGGTACATAATTTTAATTTCAACTAAAGAAAAAATTTCTTTATTACAGAATTACAGAATCAAAATAACAATACAAAAATTTAATTCGGACCTTTGTCCTGTTAAGAAAATATACACCTGACTTTAACCGTCTGCCACCTTTTTTTTAAAAAAAAAAAGGATACAAATGGAATTACCAAAGATCAAGTCTTTTAAATTTCGGACGCTTGACCTTCATCAACTTAGATCATGAATTAATATAACAAACAGTATTTTAAAGATAATAATTCGATCTGATTGTAAAAGGACCACAGACAGTCACCAGCATAAGCAGACTATCAAGTTCATTGCTTACGTAACCAAAATTTACGCAACACTAATGATTCACCTGGAGTTATTTATGAAAAGATCTCGTCCGTCCCGGCGGACAGGCCGGATATTTAACTAAAGGATGGAAGCGCGGCTTATGCACGTTGGTACTCGGGACAGACGAGCAGAAAGCAAGCTCCAAGCAATTTCGAAGATGATCAGGCTACAAGCCAGGGCAGGAAACACGCCGAGCACACACACGATCTCAGCATGCCCGCCAAGGCGACAAACCCCATCTGTCCCACATACCAGACCATTTCTGCAACAGCAAATAATTCACGCGGCAGACAAGTCCAACTCGTGATTCACCTTTTTCAAGACCATGCAAGGCTTAGTAACTACGTGACTATCTGTAACATAACTGAAAACCAAACTGAGGCTTTTACCGAATAAAAGAACAATTAAAATTACACTGACTTAACAACAGCTCTGCCCTTCATATTAAAAGAAAGTCTAAAACCAAAACTGAGCGAAGAACACATTAATGAACATACTACATCAAATTAAAACTGCAAGGAACCTATAAATCAATGAGTAAAACTATATTCCCTTTTGCATTTGCTGAAATAATTAGACTCCGCTTCACGGAAACAACACTTCGTAAGTTCAGTATAACACTTTCTTATTCAGAACCATCCTTAACTGATCTCCGCCAGATCCAACATGCCACTATAAGTTTCACAGATCTTCACAGGTTAACAGCAGAATGTGAATCATACGTAACTTCATGCTTCCAGTTACGCGATGAGATGTCCAGCGTGAGATGACGGACGCCACCGTTTCGCACGCAAACGCGTCGACTAATTAGCACCGTACACCCAGAGAGCGGCAAAACGGCGAGCTAGATGGGCCACCCATATTTTGCCGCTTAAATTCTACGTTTGACAAGGGAATGGATAACCATGTGGCAGACGCTCTTAGTCGCGTGTTTTAGGTTCAGCCGCAACACGGAAGAGGTGCTGAGTAGCTAGCAGAAAGGTCCAGGGGGATAAACGCTGTACTATCGGAGTTCCTTGTACTGTTTCAGGGCGCAGAGAGTTCTCAGATTCAAGATCGGGATCAGAGGACACTTAGTCACTCGGCGTTTCTTCACACCAGTTACAGTACGACTGCAGGGAAGCCAGAATGGAAAGAGTCTGCAACTGCATATCTCCCAGATTTAGTTCTTTGGCGGATAATCTGCTGTAGTAGAACTTCACTACAGTCCGTTCCGGGATGGTCTAAAGTTCTGCGGGGGTACATCGTGCCAGAGTTTCATCTTTCCAACTAATTAAATTCACGCGTCGACTTTCTGGTGCCGGACTTGGGGGGGGGGGGAGGGGGGGGGGGCTGTAATTTGAGTGCCAGCTCTGTTGGACGTGCGATGGATGCTGGAGGCAAGGAGCAGTCAGCCGGCTCTGTCACTCGGACCCTCTGGTCTGATCACATAAATAGCGTTTTGTGGCTCGAGCACAACAGGGCAAAAACTTAATGTTTGATGTCTGTGGCTACACCACTGATCTGCAGCTTTTGCAACTGTGATTTCCGCGTGTGTTGTAGGGGTCATCTGTTTGAAAGGATTGAGTGTGTGGATTCTTTGATCCACAAGGCAGACACCCGGCTATTGAATGGACACTGTTCCTTTAGGTTGAGTTTGATTGGTTTGTGTTATACTTTCGGTCTGCTGTAGTTTCAAAATCGCTGCCGTAGTTTGTGGTTCGAAATGGTTCAAATAGCTCTGAGCACTATGGGACTCAACATCTGAGGTCATCAGTCCCCTAGAACTTTGTTGTTGTTGTGGTCTTCAGTCCTCAGACTGGTTTGACGCAGCTCTCCATGCTACTCTATCCTGTGCAAGCTTCTTCATCTCCCAGTATCTACTGCAACCTACATCCTTCTGAATCTGCTTAGTGTATTCATCTCTTGGTCTCTCTACGATTTTTACCCTCCACACTGCCCTCCAATGCTAAATTTGTGATCCCTTGATGCCTCAAAACATGTCCTACCAACCGATCCCTTCTTCTAGTTAAGTTGTGCCACAAACTTCTCTTCTCCCCAATCCTATTCAATACCTCCTCATTAGTTGCGTGATCTACCCACCTTATCTTCAGCATTCTTCTGTAGCACCACATTTCGAAAGCTTCTATTCTCTTCTTGTCCAAACTAGTTATCGTCCATGTTTCACTTCCATACATGGCTACACTCCATACAAATACTTTCAGAAACGACTTCCTGACACTTAAATCTATACTCGATGTTAACAAATTCCTCTTTCTGAGAAACGCTTTCCTTGCCATTGCCAGTCTACATTTTATATCCTCTCTACTTCGACCATCATCGGTTATTTTACTCCCTAAATAGCAAAACTCCTTTACTACTTTAAGTGTCTCATTTCCTAATCTAATTCCCTCAGCATCACCCGACTTAATTTGACTACATTCCATTATCCTCGTTTTGCTTTTGTTGATTTTCATCTTATATCCTCCTTTCAAGACACTGTCCATTCCGTTCAACTGCTCTTCCAAGTCCTTTGCTGTCTCTGACAGAATTACAATGTCATCGGCGAACCTCAAAGCATTTACTTCTTCTCCATGAATTTTAATACCTGCTCCGAATTTTTCTTTTGTTTCCTTTCCTTTCAATATACAGATTGAATAACATCGGGGAGAGGCTACAACCCTGTCTTACTCCTTTCCCAACCACTGCTTCCCTTTCATGCCCCTCGACTCTTATAACTGCCATCTGGTTTCTGTACAAACTGTAAATAGCCTTTCGCTCCCTGTTTTTTACCCCTGCCACCTTCAGAATTTGAAAGAGAGTATTCCAGTTAACATTGTCAAAAGCTTTCTCTAAGTCTACAAATGCTAGAAACGTAGGTTTGCCTTTTCTTAATCTTTCTTCTAAGATAAGTCGTAAGGTCAGTATTGCCTCACGTGTTCCAACATTTCTACGGAATCCAAACTGATCTTCCCCGAGGTCGGCTTCTACCAGTTTTTCCATTCGTCTGTAAAGAATTCGCGTTAGTATTTTGCAGCTGTGATTTATTAAACTGATAGTTCGGTAATTTTCACATCTGTCAACACCTGCTTTCTTTGGGATTGGAATTATTATATTCTTCTTGAAGTCTGAGGGTATTTCGCCTGTCTCATACATCGTGCTCACCAGATGGTAGAGTTTTGTCAGGACTGGCTCTCCCGAGGCCATCAGTAGTTCAAATGGAATGTTGTCTACTCCCGGGGCTTTGTTTCGAATCAGGTCTTTCAGTGCTCTGTCAAACTCTTCACGCAGTATCTTATCTCCCATTTCGTCTTCATCTACATCCTCTTCCATTTCCATAATATTGTCCTCAAGTACATCGCCCTTGTATAAACCCTCTATATACTCCTTCCACCTTTCTGCCTTCCCTTCTTTGCTTACAACTGGGTTGCCATCTGAGCTCTTGATATTCATACAAGTGGTTCTCTTCTCTCCAAATGTCTCTTTAATTTTCCTGTAGGCAGTATCTATCTTACCCCTAGTGAGACAAGCCTCTACATCCTTACATTTGTCCTCCAGCCATCCCTGCTTAGCCATTTTGCACTTCCTGTCGATATCATTTTTGAGACGTTTGTATTCCTTTTTGCCTGCTTCATTTACTGCATTTTTATATTTTCTCCTTTCATCAATTAAATTCAATATTTCTGTTACCCAAGGATTTGCCCTCGTCTTTTTACCTACTTGATCCTCTGCTGCCTTCACTACTTCATCCCTCAGAGCTACCCATTCTTCTTCTACTGTATTTCTTTCCCCCATTCCTGTCAATTGTTCCCTTATGCTCTCCCTGAAACACTCTACAACCTCTGGTTCTTTCAGTTTATCCAGGTCCCATCTCCTTAAATTCCCACCTTTTTGCAGTTTCTTTCGTTTCAATCTGCAGTTCATAACCAATAGATTGTGGTCAGAATCCACATCTGCCCCAGGAAATGTCTTACAATTTAAAACCTGGTTCCTAAATCTCTGTCTTACCATTATATAATCTATCTGATACCTTTTAGTATCTCCAGGATTCTTCCAGGTATACAACCTTCTTTTATGATTCTTGAACCAAGTGTTCGCTATGATTAAGTTATGCTCTGTGCAAAATTCTACAAGGCGGCTTCCTCTTTCATTCCTTCCCCCCAATCCATATTCACCTACTATGTTTCCTTCTCTCCCTTTTCCTACTGACGAATTCCAGTCACCCATGACTATTAAATTTTCGTCTCCCTTCACTACCTGAATAATTTCTTTTATCTCGTCATACATTTCATCTATTTCTTCATCATCTGCAGAGGTAGTTGGCATATAAACTTGTACTACTGTAGTAGGCATGGGCTTTGTGTCTATCTTGGCCACAATAATGCGTTCACTATGCTGTTTGTAGTAGCTAACCCGCACTCCTATTTTTTTATTCATTATTAAACCTACTCCTGCATTACCCCTATTTGATTTTGTATTTATAACCCTGTGTTCACCTGACCAAAAGTCTTGTTCCTCCTGCCACCGAACTTCACTAATTCCCACTATATCTAGCTTTAATCTATCCATTTCCCTTTTTAAATTTTCTAACCTACCTGCCCGATTAAGGGATCTGACATTCCACGCTCCGATCCGTAGAATGCCAGTTTTCTTTCTCCTGATAACGACGTCCTCCTGAGTAGTCCCCGCCCGGAGATCCGAATGGGGGACTATTTTACCTCCGGAATATTTTACCCAAGAGGACGCCATCATCCTTTAATCATACAGTAGAGCTGCATGTCCTCGGGAAAAATTACGGCTGTAGTTTCCCCTTACTTTCAGCCGTTCGCAGTACCATCACAGCAAGGCCGTTTTGGTTAATGTTACAAGGCCAGATCAGTCAATCATCCAGACTGTTGCCCCTGCAACTACTGAAAAGGCTGCTGCCCCTCTTCAGGATCCACATGTTTGTCTGGCCTCTCAACAGATACCCCTCCGTTGTGGTTGCACCTACGGTACGGCCATCTGTATCGCTGAGGCACGCAAGCCTCCCCACCAACGGCAAGGTCCATGGTTCATGGGGGGCCCCAGAACTTAGAACTACTTAAACCTAACTAACCTAAGGACATCACACACATCCATGCCCGAGGCAGGATTCGAACCTGCGACCGTAGCGGTCGCGCTGTTCCAGACTGTAGCGCCTAGAACCGCTCGGCCACCCCGGCCAGCTATCACATTAATTAGAAATCTTACAGTTAACCAGGAATTAATGAAGAATTAATGAATGGTGGAAGATTAGTCCTAATTCACTTAGGCGAGTACATCATCACTGCAAAAATAATTGATTCCGATGAAACTGTGCTCATACTTGCATTAACCTGACACCTTCTGATCTAACCATGCCTTTCCAAATGATAAGAAAATAATTTCCAATGAAAGTAGCCTTTGCTATGGCCATTAATAAAGCACAAGATCAGGCGCTTAACGGGGCAGGATTGTATTAACCAGAACATGTTTCTTGTATGGACATTTGTATGTGGCTTTCTCAAAGTTTCGCAAATTCGCTAAAAACACACACAGGCAAAAAGTAAATGATGATCATGTTACAAGTGCTCACATTGTTTTCAAATAAGTTTTGTAAAATAAAGAAGTCTTGAAAAATAAAATTAATCTGACGAAGGTAATATATGCTTTTTTATCTTTCTGCAATTACTCGTATTGTATATAATGATATACAATTTAGCATTTGAGAAATCTTTCACGCAGGAGGATCGTACAAACATACCGCCGTTTGAGTCTCGTACAGATTCCCGTATGGTGGACATAGTGATAGACATTCCTGGGGTTCTGAAGCAGCTGAATGGGTTGAAAATAAATAAATCGGCAGGTCCTGATGGGATTCCAATTCGGTTTTACACAGAGTACTCTACTGCATTGGCTCCTAACTTAGCTTGTATTTATCGCGAATCTCTTGCCCAACGTAAAGTCCCGAGAGACTGGAAAAAAGTTGAGATGACGCCTGTATATAAGAAGTGTATAAGGACGAATCCTCAAAATTACAGACCAATATCCTTTGTTGCAGGATTCTCGAACATATTCTCAGTTTGAATATAATGAATTTCCTTGAGACAGAGAAGTTGCTGTCCATGCATCAGCACGGCTTTAGAAAGCATCGCTCCCATGAAACGCAACTCGCCCTTTTTTTCACATGATATCTTGCGAACCATGGCTGAAGGTTATCAGACGGATGCCATATTCCTTGACTTCCGGAAAGCGTTTGACTCGGTGCCCCACTGCAGACTCCTAACTAAGGTACGAGCATATGGGATTGGTTCCCAAGTATGTGAGTGGCTCGAAGACAAGAAGTCTTAGAAGTAATAGAACCCAGTACGTTGTCCTCGATGGTGAGTGTTCATCGGAGGTGAGGGTATCATCTGGAGTGCCCCAGGGAAGTGTGGTAGGTCCACTGTTGTTTTCTATCTACATAAATGATCTTTTGGATAGTGTGGATAGCAATGTGCGGCTGTTTGCTGATGATGCTGTGCTGTACGGGAAGGTGTCATCGTTGAGTGACTGTAGGAGGATACGAGATGACTTGGACAGGATTTGTGATTGGTGTAAAGAATGGCAGCTATAAATATAGATAAATGTAAATTAATGCAGACGAATAGGAAAAAGAATCCTGTAATGTTTGAATACTCCATTAGTAGTGTAGCGCTTGACACAGTCACGTCGATTAAATATTTGGGCGTAACGTTGCAGAGCGATGTGAAGTGGGACAAGCATGTAATGATAGTTGTGGGGAAGGCAGAAAGTCGTCTTCGGTTCATTGGTAGAATTTTAGGAAGATGTGGTTCATCTGTAAAGGAGACCGCTTATAAAACACTAATAGGACCTGTTCTTGAGTACTGCTCGAGCTTTTGGGATCCCTATCAGGTCGGATTGAGGGAGGACATAGAAGCAACTCAGAGGCGAGCTGCTAGATTTGTTACTGGTAGGTTTGATCATCACGCGAGTGTTACGGAAATGCTTCAGGAACTCGGGTGGGAGTCTCTAGAGGAAAGGAGGTGTTCTTGTCGTGAATCGCTACTGAGGAAATTTAGAGAACCAGCATTTGAGGCTGACTGAAGTACAATTTTACTGCCGCCAACTTACATTTCGCGGAAAGACCCCACAGATAAGATAAGAGAGATTAGGGCTCGTACAGAGGCATATAGGCAGTCATTTTTCCGTCATTCTGTTTGGGAGTGGAACAGGGAGAGAAGATGCTAGTTGTGGTACGAGGTACCCTCCGCCACGCATCGTATGGTGGATTGCGGAGTATGTATGTAGATGTAGATATAGATCTTTTACAGTGAGATTAATACATGTTAATAGTGTTCACAATATAATACCTTTTATTAATAAATACTTGCACTTACTTATTTCTCCTGATCAATGACTGATCAGGATAGTGTGCGAATTATTCCCACAGGTCAACCAGTTTAATGTTTAGATGTGGTGCACCACAATCCCGTACACCAGTGTACGAACTAGTTATCTAGCATAAGGATACCTATGAAAACCTATGGGCTGTTAAGCTGGCCTGCTTTAGAATAAACCTGTCTTAAAGTGCGCTAAGCTTTTTGAATTGTGCTGCATGAGAAAATAATTGCTTGAGCTGCTGTTGATTTGCCATTAAGGAGCGTGGCGCATAACCCCGTACAACTAAGGTGGTGAATCGGGCATTGGTAGTAATATTTTCGCCGGCCGGTGTGGCCGTGCGGTTAAAGGCGCTTCAGTCTGGAACCGCGTGACCGCTACGGTCGCAGGTTCGAATCCTGCCTCGGGCATGGATGTTAGTTAGGTTAGTTAGGTTTAATTAGTTCTAAGTTCTAGGCGACTGATGACCTCAGAAGTTAAGTCCCATAGTGCTCAGAGCCATTTAGTAATATTTTGCGGTGACTGGGGAAGAAGGTTTATTCACTGTTCTATGTGTTGTGAGGGGGAGTGACTGTTGTCGAGAAGGACCAACTAAATAAACTACAGATTTACTTGCCTTGATTAGGGTATGGTGGAAGTCGAAAAAATGGAAAGTTGAGCAGTGACATTAATTATCAAAAGTTGAATGCGTACTGTCACACCATTGAAGCTTAATCTTTTGAGTAAAGATAAGGTTTAGAGTCAGTTTTGAGATTTCTTTTTTTTACATTAGTCTGTCGGGTTTGGGCAATAATTTAAATTGTTTTATTTATTCATGGGTATACAATTTTATTAATACTGAAGGATAAGAGTTTAATCTTTCTAATATGATAGCGTTTGGAGTCGGTTTCGAAAATTATTTAAATTAGAAGCTGTGCACTTAAAAAAGTTTTTAAGGCCGTACAGATTTATTAATGTTGCATTCGTGAAACTTAAAACGTTAATAGACCTTCCGAATATTCTTGATAAAAAAACTGTCCTATCATTCCGTATTTACCTCACACAGTGTGTTGCCTGCTAATAGGTAAGAGATCGGTGATGTAATTAGACCGCGGTTCTTATACCGATCTCAGTTATAGGTCTGTAGCCATTACTGGGGTATCTGACATCACCTTCTAAGTTAGTGATCCTGCAGGCGCAACGGAATCTGCACTGTAGCCTGTAAAATTGTTGAACCTATCGCAAATAGATATTTCAATAAATGATATTCAGGTGAACCTCGTCAGTTAATAAAATCACAGCTGTCCACTCTCGACCACTAAAATCCTTTACTTTTCTGCTTGGGTTCTATAAATTGAGGGTAAAATTACAGCTGTTTTATTCTGTGATTAAGGCAGTTTTTCGCATAAATACGAGAAAAGCACTGATGGCTGGACGGATTTAGTTTTATTTTATTTGCCTACTTAATTTAATATTTTCTTTCTGTGTCTTGAAACTGAATGAGTCAAAATTTTTCAGTCTGTTCGATTTCTAGATTTATTACAGGAAATAATCAGAACAAAAAACCGAAAATCGTTTACTTCAGGAACAGGTTATTCAGCAGCTTTAACAGTCAGATTAAGCTGGCGTAGAAGCAATGCGACATAAACGAAAACCTTTTGTTTCAGCAATAACCACCATCCCTACTACATAACCATATATTCCAAGCTCGGAAAAGTCGTGTCCTTTACTGAAAACTGATGTTTGGTGAGGTAAGATGGCGGCGTCAGAAAGTTTGTGTACGAGATTACTACGATTTTCTTTGCCAGGTAGTCGAAGCAAGCTCTGCAGTCGAGCAAATATTTGCGTACTAGTTGAGTTTAAAAAACATATATGGTAGAATCGTCTTATGAGAAGAAGATCAACTTACATGTACACACGTTTCAAGCAGACTGTAGTTTTCGTAAGATGATTAAAGATGCTTGTTACCAACGAAACACAGCACTTTCGACTTACAGGCGCACTTTCATAACTAGCGTACTATTCGAAGAAAAGCCGAAGCTGATCAAAACTGGTAAAAACACATAGTTAAGCAATGTCTGTTAATACTAGATTTATTCAACTCCTTAAAATATAAGTGAACTATTTAAGCACCGCCAGTATTTCAGATAAGACAAACTGTAATGTAATTATTTAGGCTTACATTCAGTACAAAAGCAAAAATATCTAAGATGTTTCTCGTAATGCTTGCGTTGAGACGTGTTCCTTTTCTTGTATATTCTATCTCTTTGTTGTATATTCTATCTCTACAGCCAACGACGACGCATGTATTGACCATTATCTGAAAACCCTAAAGGTAACGTAGTTGCATCAGTCTATCGGCAATTGCTACGACTGTTTTACCAGTAAATAAACCCCTGCTGACGCGTCCTTTGCACTCGCCGCCATATTGCTATTCTAAAGTGTTGGTTTCGCTGACATTGTTGATACTGTATGCGGTGCTGTCAGTCTGTGTACCTCAGGCCAGTAGGCCACTTTGCTCGATTCGACGCCCCTAATGTTGACATAACGACTTTTTTGTGAAGGTTTCCCGCTCTGGCGAACGCGACATCAGCGTCTGAGGTGGAACAGCGCGCGCTGTTCTTGAGCTTCAGAAATCATAATTTCAACGGTCACCTTGACCAAGCTATTCCGGAACCTGTAGCCCGAACATCGCAGGCCATCTTGCTGTACTTCATTTTTCGAATGTGTTCCGTCAAGTACTCGGCTTCACATGACATTCTCCGCCTTCACGCCACGAGTCTGCTGATCCGTTTGATCCGGCCCCTCCACGACTTCCTTCCCTGTACCAACCTCTGCATTTCGAAACAGCGCTTGCAACAAACGCCCGCGTTTATTTGTAGGATACATGTTGCAGTCTCGGTCTTCCTGTACGATTTTCGATGTCTGTTCGTTCCTCTAATGCGAGAGGCGTTCAATGAGCAATGCAATATATTTTTTCTCAGAAAGCAGATTGGTTTTATTTAGGATTCAATACACCATATTATTCTCCACTCTTTCAGCTCCACAAACCTATTTTTCAAAATAATCTCCATTCAATGCGACGACAGCCACCACGCTGAGTGGGCCTGTATACCCGCATGATACCACTCTACCGATCGACGTCTGAGTCAGCGTCTTGCTGCATCAATAACCTCCCTGTCATCTGAGTTCTGCTTCGCACAGAGTGCGTCCTTCATTGAGCCAAACAGATGGAAGTCGGAAGGTGCGAGATGAAGACTGTAGGGTGGAATCTTGCTGCTACACACCTCTGGGTTACCCCAACTGGTAGATGTGTCAGCACTACCAACAGAGACGTCCAGTTGAGCAGCGAGGTATTTGGTTGTGATCCGTAGATCAACTCGAATGATTGTGTCCACACAATCCAACATTGCAGGAGTCACAGATGTGTGTGGTTGGCCAGCAAGGAGGAGATCAGTCAGGGTTGCGCGACATTGTTGCGAGGATGACAGATACCTCGCCCCATTATTGATCATGCTTTTGTTCACTGCAAGGTCTCCAAAGGCATCCTGTAAGCGCCTCTGAATATCAGTGATACTCTGGTTTCCCGCCAAAAGAAACTCAGTGACCTCCTTTACAGAACCCATTTTGAAGGCTACATGTAGTGCCACCACCTACTGGAACAGAGATGGATTATGGTATCAGCACGGGTGGAGTGTGGTGTCAGTACAGGTGGAATGTGGTATCAGTGCTGGTGGCGTGTGGTGGCGACACAGGTGGGAAGTGGTGTCACAATGGATGGACTGTGGCTTCCGATAGGTGGCGTGTGGTGTCAGCATAGGTAGAGTGTGGTGTTGCTGTTGGCATGTGTTAAGTATCGGTATGGGGAGTGTGATATCAGCACAGGAATTTCAGTACAGCGAAATATGGTGTCAGCACACAGTCACTGTAGCGTCAGCAGATGTGGAGAGTGGTTTTACCATAGGTGGAACATGGTGTCAGCACAGGTCAAATGTAGTATCAGCATTAGGGAGTGTGGAGTCACCAGAAATAAAGTGTTGTTTGAGAATGGGTGGACTACGATGTCAGAGCAAGTGGATAATGACGTCAACACATTTGCAGTGTGGTGTCAGCATGGACGGAGTGTAGATCAGCATATGGGAGCTTGTATCAGCACAGGTATTTTGTGGGAGCAGCACAGGTTTAGTTTACTGTCAGTGTGGGTAGAGTGTGGGTCAAGTATGGTATCAGCACAGGTAGAGCATGATGCGAGCATGGATGGACTGTGATGTCAGCACAGAGGAATTGTAGTGTCAGTAAAAGTGGGGTGTATTGTCAGTGTGAGTGGAGTGTAATATCAGCATGGTGACGTAAGTATCAGTACAATTGAAGTGTAGAATCAGCTTGGCTGAATTATGGTATCAGCACATATGATGACAGCATGGTTGCAGTGTATTATCAGCATGGGGAGTGTGGCATCAACACATATGAGGTGTAGTATTGGCTCAAGTGCAGTCTGTCTTCAGCATGAGAGGAGTGTAGTGTCAACATGGATCAAACATGGTGTCAGTATGAGTGGAGTTGGGTGTCGGCATAGTGTAGTGTCAGCATGAGTTGAGTGTGGCGACAGCTTCTATCGAATACAGTATCAGCATGGGGGAATATGCTATCATCATAAGTGGTCTGCAGTGTAAGCACAGGTGGAGTGAACTGTCAGCACAGACAGAGTACAGTTCAGGAACTGATCGCCTGTCATCGCAGCAGCAACAGCAGCGGCCATACAACTGTTCTAACTTTGTCGAGAATTATTCACAGTAGTTGCAAACCAGATGTAGAGATTCCATATGATCTCTTTGCATCTGCTGGTGTCGGTCTGAGAATGAATATAAAACTCTGGCAACGTCAGAGCATGGCCAATCACCGCGAAGTGCGAGTTTGGCTTGATTCAGGGGGTGAATATGGATCTGTGTTAGCAGTTATGGAACATTCTGGAATCTATACTGTTCTACACTGGTTTTCCAGTGCCCATCGCATTGTATCCAAGGGGTTGTTAAGGCTAGGCTATGGTTTTTAAATGTGCCTCTGCTGTACCTCCCCTACTGCCACGGACCGCCTGTCACGTCGTTTAATTCGTATTAATTATAGTGTGAAGGGAGCTAGGATGAGCCACCAAATGCAGCAGTTGTCTACCAGAGGGAAGAGGATTATGTGCGTCCAAGTAATTCATTAATTGCACTGCAGGTGTACAATTTGCACTGCTTTATTAGTAGGTCGAATGTTTTCGAACACCACATGCAGAAACAGCCACGCCAGGTTTTACAATGAAAGTAACCCTTTCTGTGCACCATCCATGCATGCAAAGTCGATGTGACTCATCATACACTGTTATCAGAGTTTGAATCGACAATTTTATGTTGTTCTCCAGTAAGAGAACATTCGTATCGTCACACTTCAAGAAGGACTAGCCTGGAAGCAGATGCTCACAGGTAGTCATACGCATTATGGTATGTAGTCGATGAAATTTAAGGCAGGATATCTGCGTGGTATAACTGTGTGTCAATTCAGTTCCCTTAATTAAGGCAACAAAAAGGCCTGCATGTCTATTCGCCAAAATAGGCTCATTCTGTTGGTTTGTGTAGTATTCTTGGAGCGACGCAAGTCGAACCACGATTTAGAGGTACAAGGTGGTTGGCATTTACATTGGAAGGGTTGAAATGAGGCCATAGGCTGAAGTGGGGATGTTGACTGGGGTGGGTGCAAGAAAATAGCGTCAGCATCACACATTTTAGTAGCAAACAAGCTACTACTTGTAGCAACGTTCCGTAGCTGTTATGCCCTCTTGACTGTGCGCCGACGGCAGTAAGTGGCTGCATCACCACAGACACGAATCGCTGCCCTCCAAGGTAGAAGTCCAGCCGTGGGTGAAGCGAACACAAGGTGATTTACGGCCTAGGAAGTGCCAAGTTCACAGGCGTGGACTTAGTATCAAAAGATAGCTCGTCGATGGTGGAGCCCAACTCTTGTGGCAGCAGCTAGCGGAACCACGTCAGCCTGTCACCTTGCGAGGACCTCCCTAGTGGGATTTGGCGCAACAGCGCCAGCCGCCATCTGGCTCCTACCAAAGGACGGAGAGTCATTCCCCACGCACAGCCATCTGCCCAGTGACGTGTGGAGAGTGAGGGACCGCCAGCACTTGAGAGCGGTGTCGGGTTGGTCGATAGCGCCGGTTTCAGGAACGCGTGTGTCACTCCCTCAGCGTGACGTCCAAGCCACATCCTAGGGTATCGTCATTTTGGGTGGGCTAGATTATTTTGTTCTTTTGTGGTGACAATTATGGGGTCGAGGATTAAGGTGCGTGATAATAGTAGGGTCACTTTTGTACAACCGAAAGAATCTGCTGACTTGTCCCAGTTTAAGGTGACTTCTAGAGATGAATAGTTAACACGTGTGTGTTGTACACAATCCAGTTCGCTTGGGCATTCTGTCCCCTGTCTCTTCAGAACCCTGGATGTGAGGAAATTAAAGCATAGTTCGTTGAATACATTGAATTCAAACCTCACGTTTTGAGATGATGCCCAAAAGTCAGATAAAAAAAGATGAAACGCAAATCTCTTTCTGTTATGAATTACATTTCTGCTCTTCATTAAACTGACATGTCCTAACACAGCTCACAACACCACATGACATCCCAGTTTCTCAAATTGTGAGAAGATATGGCGTTATGTTAGAGATATGTCAAGTGGCTCTGTAGATATAATTAAATTGTTGGCCTACAGGATAATGAATAAGGGATTCTTTAACCATCAAATTCAATAGGAAACCCAATTAACTCGGTTTATTACATTAAACTACATTACATATGTTTTGACAAACATGCTAAACATGCTAAACCTTGTCAAGCCTGTTCAAGGGATGTGGGGCCTGATTATAAGAAACACGTATCAGGGTAAAACAATGAAATACTGCGAAGTCATACCATAATTGCGGGAAGTTTAGTATTAGTTAAAATGGCTCTAAGCACTAGGGGACTTAATATCTGAGGTCATCAGTCCCCTAGACTTAGAACAACTTAAACCTAACTAACCGAAGGACATCACACACATCCATACCCGAGGCAGGATTCGAAACTACGACCGTAGCGGTCGCACGGTTCCAGACTGTAGCACCTAGAACCGCTCGGCGACAACGGCCGGCTAATTTAGTATTAAAAGGCAGATACCGCTATAGAAGGGTACACTTTTGCTTCTATGGCCCGAGATGAAAGCATATTGATTGTAAAACTGCAGGGAGTTTCAGAATGATGCTTCAAATTACTGAAACTTAGTAAAAGACTGAATTCTATCAACAGTTCGTCTCGCTGTAGCGGCTAGATCTCATCATGCTGACCTGCAAGTGGAGACTGAAGTGGGTGCAAAATCGATCATTGGTTTCGTACCAACAACTTGCATCAGCAGGCAAGTTCAAATCAACTAGAAAAATGTTTGAGTCCCCAGTTCACCTGAACAAGGAGGCGCCTGGCTGCAGATGTGCTTGGCTGAATAGACCTGGCAGAGAAGTTGTCTGGTGGAGTAGAAGTAAGTTGAAGTGATTTTGCACTGTCTGCTTCCTAAAAAGAAGACTTCTGTTGCTGCGTCTTTCGGTTGTCACATAATTTTGAGTGGCTGAACTATGGATATTCCCAGTGCCGAGCTATGAAGCCAGTTCCCTTCTCTATCGTTCCAGGCAGTTGAAACAAGCTGGTTTCACACTTGGTGCTGAATAACTGTGTCCTCCTCTCTCTCTGTCTCTGTGTAAGGCCAATGAGAATGGATCCCTGTAGCACAGCCATGCTTGTCTTTCTCACTAAATTATTAATGTTATCCAATCTCATCGATTTTTGCATTGTGTTAAAAGTTTGGTTTTCCCGTATATGAGGTCTCATATGGCATCCCACGATTTTAAGGGCCTCCTAAGTTACCCACTCCTAACTCCTTTTTTTTACAATTACCCGTGGTCTAGGGGTAGCGTCTTTGATTCATAATCAAAAACGTCTTCGGCCCCGGGTTCGATCCCCGCCACTGCCTAAATTTTGATAAATAATCAGCATTGGCGGCCGAAGACTTCCGGCATAAGAAGTCAGCCTCATTCTGCCAACGGCGGAGGAGCGGATAGAGGTTCAGGGCACTCTCTTGTCCTAGGGGTGGGAAATTGCCCCTAAAGGCGGAAGAATCAGCAATGATCAACGACATGAGGCAATGGAAACCACTGCATTAAAGACACGTAACGTGTATCCACAGGACATGTGGCCTGTATTTGAAGAAGTGTCATGGTGATCTTTCCATTGGCAAAAGATTCCGGAATAGTCCCGCATTCGGATCTCCGGGAGGGGACTGCCAAGGGGGAGGTTACCATGAGAAAAAGATTGAATAATCAACGAAAGGATAACGTTCTACGAGTCGGGGCGTGGAATGTCAGAAGCTTGAACGTGTTAGGGAAACTAGAAAATCTGAAAAGGGAAATGCAAAGGCTGAATCTAGATATAGTAGGGGTCAGTGAAGTGAAGTGGAAGGAAGACAAGGGTTTCTGGTCAGATGAGTATCGGGTAATATCAACAGCAGCAGAAAATGGTATAACAGGTGTAGGATTCGTTATGAATAGGAAGGTAGGGCAGAGGGTGTGTTACTGTGAACAGTTCAGTGACCGGGTTGTTCTAATCAGAATCGACAGCAGACCAACACCGACAACGATAGTTCAGGTATACATGCCGACGTCGCAAGCTGAAGATGAACAGATAGAGAAAGTGTATGAGGATATTGAAAGGGTAATGCAGTACGTAAAAGGGGACGAAAATCTAATAGTCATGGGCGACTGGAATGCAGTTGTAGGGGAAGGAGTAGAAGAAAAGGTTACAGGAGAATATGGGCTTGGGACAAGGAATGAAAGAGGAGAAAGACTAAATGAGTTCTGTAACAAGTTTCAGCTAGTAATAGCAAATACCCTGTTCAAGAATCACAAGAGGAGGAGGTATACTTGGAAAAGGCCAGGAGATACGGGAAGATTTCAATTAGATTACATCATGGTCAGACAGAGATTCCGAAATCAGATACGGGATTGTAAGGCGTACCCAGGAGCTGATATAGACTCAGATCACAATATAGTTGTGATGAAGAGTAGGCTGAAGTTCAAGACATTAGTCAGGAAGAATCAATACGCAAAGAAGTGGGATACGGAAGTACTAAGGAATGACGAGATACGTTTGAAGTTCTCTAACGCTATAGATAAAGCAATAAGGAATAGCGCAGTAGGCAGTACAGTTGAAGAGGAATGGACATCTCTAAAAAGGGCCATCACAGAAGTTGGGAAGGAAAACATAGGTACAAAGAAGGTGGCTGCGAAGAAACCATGGGTAACAGAAGAAATACTTCAGTTGATGGATGAAAGGAGGAAGTACAAACATGTTCCGGGAAAATCAGGAATACAGAAATACAAGTCGCTGAGG
Organism: Schistocerca cancellata; assembly: GCF_023864275.1. Taxonomy (NCBI): domain Eukaryota; kingdom Metazoa; phylum Arthropoda; class Insecta; order Orthoptera; family Acrididae; genus Schistocerca; species Schistocerca cancellata. Next base: position 515,756,412 of record NC_064634.1, read on the forward strand.
AATGAAATAAATAGGAAGTGCAGGGAAGCTAAGACGAAATGGCTGCAGGAAAAATATGTAGACTTCGAGAAAGATATGATTGTCGGAAGGACAGACTCAGCATACAGGAAAGTCAAAACAACCTTTGGTGACATTAAAAACAACAGTGGTAACATTAAGAGTGCAACGGGAATTCCACTGTTGAATGCAGAGGAGAGAGCAGATAGGTGGAAAGAATACATTGAAAGCCTCTATGAGGGTGAAGATTTGTCTGATGTGATAGAAGAAGAAACAGGAGTCGATTTAGAAGAGATAGGGGATCCAGTATTAGAATCGGAATTAAAAGAGCTTTGGAGGACTTACGGTCAAATAAGGCAGAAGGGATAGATAACATTCCATCAGAATTTCTAAAATCATTGGGGGAAGTGGCAACAAAACGACTATTCACGTTGGTGTGTAGAATATATGAGTCTGGCGATATACCATCTGACTTTCGGAAAAGCATCATCCACACAATTCCGAAGACGGCAAGAGCTGACAAGTGCGAGAATTATCGCATAATCAGCTTAACAGCTCATGCATCGAAGCTGCTTACAAGAATAATATACAGAAGAATTTAAAAGAAAATAGAGAATGCGCTAGGTGACGATCAGTTTGGCTTTAGAGAAAGTAAAGGGACGAGAAAGGCAATTCTGACGTTACGGCTAATAATGGAAGCAAGGCTAAAGAAAAATCAAGACACTTTCATAGGATTTGTCGACCTGGAAAAAGCGTTCGACAATATAAAATGGTGCAAGCTGTTCGAGATTCTGAAAAGTAGGGGTAAGCTATAGGGAGAGACGGGTCATATACAATATGTACAACAACCAAGAGGGAATAATAAGAGTGGACGATCAAGAACGAAGTGCTCGTATTAAGAAGGGTGTAAGACAAGGCTGTAGCCTTTCGCCCCTACTCTTCAATCCGTACATCGAGGAAGCAATGACGGAAATAAAAGAAAGGTTCAGGAGTGGAATTAAAATACAAGGTGAAAGGATATCAATGATACGATTCGCTGATGACATTGCTATCCTGAGTGAAAGTGAAGAAGAATTAAATGATCTGCTGAACGGAATGAACAGTCTAATGAGTACGTAGTATGGTCTGAGAGTAAATCGGAGAAAGACGAAGGGAATGAGAAGTAGTAGAAATGAGAACAGCGAGAAACTTAACATCAGGATTGATGGTCACGAAGTCAATGAAGTTAAGGAATTCTGTTACCTAGGCAGTAAAATAACCAATGACGGACGGAGCAAGGAGGACATCAAAAGCAGACTCGCTATGGCAAAAAAAGGCATTTCTGGCCAAGAGAAATCTACTAATATCAAATACCCGCCTTAATTTGAGGAAGAAATTTCTGAGGATGTACGTCTGAAGTACAGTGAAACATGGACTGTGGGAAAACCGGAACAGAAGAGAATCGAAGCATTTGAGATGTGGTGCTATAGACGAATGTTGAAAATTAGGTGGACTGATAAGGTAAGGAATGAGGAGGTTCTACGCAGAATCGGAGAGGAAAGGAATATGTAGAAAACACTGATAAGGAGAAGGGACAGGATGATAGGACATCTGCTAAGACATGAGGGGATGACTTCCATGGTACTAGAGGGAGCTGTAGAGGGCAAAAACTGTAGAGGAAGACAGAGATTGGAATACGTCAAGCAAATAATTGAGGACTTAGGTTGCAAGTGCTACTCTGAGATGAAGAGGTTAGCACAGGAAAGGAATTCGTGGCGGGCCGCATCAAACCAGTCAGTAGACTGATGACAAAAAAAAAAAAACTCCTTTTTCAGATGTTACATATATCTGTCTGTGTATTTCGAAAAAGCCCTGCTTTCCACGGTTCTGTTCACATAAGCGTTCTTCCAGGACTTTACCAATGGCACGTCCCACCTTCCACAGATGCCACATCAACACAAGAGTGTGGGTCACACTTCCATGGTAGATGCTACGTGTATTGTGACGCTTTGCGCCTGGCACCCAGGGTCCAGGGGCGGCTTCCTCCAAAGCACGACCCAGTCGGACTGCATCACTGACCTCCGCAGGTGTCAGCGAATCCTTCCGCAAATTCTCCTGGGCAGGCCTTTGCCTGCTAGTGTGACCTGCGGCCTCTTATTTAGGTGAACCGTGTGATTCAGTATTTAAACGTGGTTAAGCGCTGGCAACCACTGGTACTGATACACACCTCATTTATCGGCAGGGATTAGTTGTTCGTATTTGACTGGTTGTTTTAATTCTGGTTTTGTACCAGTTATAGGACAGATTTGGAAAAAGACGGACACGTAATACTAGCTATGTTAGATTTACGTGAATCCAATATATTGCAACATGCAGCACGTGATTCTCTCAGAATGGTTTGAACGGTGTGTCCTCTTTCGATAGCTGGGAATCTTTTGTGATTCAGAATCCACTTCATATTCGACATTGTTGCAGTGCCCATAAATAATTTCAGCGAGAAATATCACACCACACAGGATACCAGTTTCCTCTCAAACAGTTCCAGACAAAAAGGGAACACGGTGCTAGAAGATGCTCTAGATATGTGTGATAAGACTGTGGATTGTCATGGTCAGCCACTTCACAATCCCACAACAGCCACAATACAGCATTAGCGTATTGTGACGCATCTTACTCTGTGAGCATGTACTGTGGCGTACTTGGTAAACCAGTACTGCAACCTTCTGCACCAGTAGTGTACTGTGTCCTACCTTGTACAACATTAGCGTACTGTGGTCTACCTTGTACAGCATTTGTGTGTGTGATCTACCTCGCACAGAAACTGTGTAACGTTTTGTGGCAGTAGTGTACTGTGGTTAATGTTGTACAGCAACAGTCTGCACAATCCAGCATGTACAGCAATTTTGTAACCTTGGACAGCGGTTGCAGAACCTATGGTATATAGCAGTTATGTGACTTCCTACAGGAGAATTGTGGCCCACTTTACACAGAAATATGGGATTATACCGCACCTTGCAAGCTTGTAGGGCACAGTAGCCTACATTATACACGGAGGGGACAAAAGTCATGAGATACCTCCCATTATTATGTCGGACCTCCTTTTCCACGACATAGTGGAGCAATTCGACGTGGCATTGAGTCAACAAGACGTTCGAAGTCCCCTGCACAAATATTGAGCCATGGTACCTCATACCCGTCCGTAACTGTGAAACTGTCATTGGTCCAGGGTTTCGTGCTGGAAATGACCTCTCGATTATGACCCATAAATCATTCCCTCGAATTGTTCAGAATGTTATTCGATCATGAAGAATTGTGACCCGGTGCCATGGCGAATTGTCACCGATAAAAATCCCATCGTTATTTGGGAACATTAAGTCCACGAATGGCTGCAAATGGTGTCCAAGTAACCAGACATAACCATTTCCAGTCAACGATCGCTTCAGTTAGACCAGAGAACACAGTGCATTCCATGAACACAGTCCACTCCATAATGCAGCCACCACCAGCTTGCACAGTGGCTTCTTGACAATTTGGGTCTATGACTTTCTGCGCCACACCTGAAGGCTACGTTCAGCTCTTACCACTGAAATAGGGGCTCGTCTGATCAGGCCACGATTTTCCAGTCGTCTAGGGTCCATCCGGAAAGGCCACGAGCCTAGCAGAGGCGCTTCAAGCGATGTCGTGCTGCCAGCAAGTTCACTCACATCAGTCGTCTGCCGCCATTGCCCATTAATGCCAAACTTCGCTGCACTCCCTAACGGATACGTTCGTCGTACGGCCCACGTTGATTTCTGTGGTTATTTCATGTAGTGTTTCATGTCTGTTAGCTTTTACAACGCTATACAAACGCCGCTGCTCTCGGTCGTCAAGTGAAGGCCATCGGCCACAGTGGTTGTCCTTGGTGGCAGATAATGCCTGAAATTTAGTATTCTCGACACAGTCTTGACGTTGTCGATCTCGGAATATTGAATTCCCTAACGATTTCCAAAAGAGAATGTCCCATGAGTGTAACTGCAACTACGATTCCGCGTTGAGAGGTTGTCAATTCCTGTCGCGCAACCATAACCACATCGGAAACCGTTTGACACAAAACACCTGACTGTGTGCATATAACTACCCCATGACTCAGTGTCTAGCAGTCGTGCGTCCTTGTGCAGCAGTAATGTACCGGGTGATCAAAAAGTCAGTATAAACTCGAAAACTGAATAAATCACGGAATAATGTAGATAGAGAGGTACAAATTGACACACATGCTTGGAATGACATGGGGTTTAATTGTTGTTGTTGCTGCTGTGGTCTTCAGTCCTGAGACTGGTTTGATGCAACTCTCCATGCTACCCTATCCTGTGCAAGCTTCTTCATCTCCCAGTACTTACTGCAACCCACATCCTTCTGAATCTGCTTAGTGTATTCATCTCTTGGTCTCCCTCTACGATTTTTACCCTCCACGCTGCCCTCCAATGCTAAATCTGTGATCCCTTGATGCCTCAGAACATGTCCTACTAACCGGTCCCTTCTTTTTGTCAAATTGTGCCACATACTACACTTCTCCCCAATTCTATTCAATACTTCATCATTAGTTATGTGATCTACCGATCTAATCTTCACAAAAAAAATACAAAAGTTCAAAAAATGTACAACAGATGGCGCTTCATCTGATCAGAATAGCAATAATTATCATAACAAAGTAAGACAAAGCAAAGATGATGTTCTTTACAGGAAATGCTCAATATGTCCACCATCATCCCACAACAATATTTGTAGGAGAGGAATAATGTTGTGAACAGCACTGTAAAGCATGGTGAGGCATTGGCGTCGGATGTTGTCTTTCAGCATGTCGGTCGATCACGATACACTTGCGACTTCAGGTAACCCCAAAGCCAATAATCGCACGGACTGAGGTCTGGGGACTGGGAGGCCAAGCATGAGGAAAGTGGCGGCTGAGCACACGATCATCACCAAACGACACGCACAAGAGATCTTTCACGCGTCTAGCAATATGGGGCGGAGCGCCATCCTGCATAAACATCGTACGTTCCAGCAGGTGTTTATCAGCCAGGCTGGGGATGATGCGATTCTGTAACATATCGGCGTACCTCTCACTTGTCACGGTAGGAGTTACAAAACCAGAATCACGCATTTCCTCGAAGAAAAAAGGCCCGATAACGGTAGATGTGGAAAATGCAACCCGTACCGTGACTTTCTCGTCGTGCAATGGTGTTTCTACGACAGATCTAGGATTTTCGGTAGCCCAAATTCTGCGGTTGTGGGCGTTGACAGACCCTCGGAGCGTGAAATGAGCTTCGTTGGTCCACAACACGTTACTCAATCGATCGTCATCTTCCGCCATCTTTTGAAACGCCCACACCGCAAATGCCCTCCGCTTCACTAAATCGCCAGGTAACAGTTCATGATGCCGAACGATTTTGTGCGGATAGCATCGGAGGGAACGCCTCAGTGCCAACCAAACAGTGTATGGAATGCCGGTGCGACGTGCGACTGCACGAGCGCTGACTTCCCCGTGCATAGACGAACCCGCTACAGTCTCCATTTCTTCCTGAACTGTCACAGCAGCATTACGCCTTGTGCTCGGTCGGCCACTACGGGGTCTATCGTCTAAACAACCCGTGGCTTCGAACTTCGAAATCATTCTTGCCACAGCTGCATTTGTCAACGGACCTTTACCCGTTCGAATCCCCTTCCTATGCCGATAGGATCGTAACGCTGAACTAGCACATTCCCCATTCTGATAATACAGCTTCACTAAAAGTGCCTTTTCAGGTAACGTCAACGTGCTGCGACTCCTGGCGCATCTGATTCTCTCTCTCATTACAGCTCCTTTTATACACGATTGTCATGCGCAGTCACTGACGTTTTGCTGTCTAGCGCCATCTGTCGGACATTTTGTGAACTTTGTTTTTTTTTGGTTCTAATAAAACCCCGTCATTCCAAGCATGTTTGTCAATTTAACCACTCTATCTACATTTGGTAGAAAATCCGAAGAAATTCTGGTCGTATGTAAAGTACACAAGCGCCAAGACGAAGTCAATACCATCGCTGCGCAGTGCCATGGTACAGTTACCGACGACTGTGCCGCTAAAGCGGAGTTATTGAACGCAGTTTTCCGAAATTCCTTCACCAGGGAAGACAAATGGAATATTCCAGAATTTGAAACACGAACAGCTGCTAGCATGAGTTACTTAGAAGTAGATACCTTACGGGTTGCGAAGCAACTCAAATCGCTTGATACGGGCAAGTCTTCAGGTCCAGATTGTATACCGATTAGGTTCCTTTCAGTTTACGCTGATACAATAGCTCCCTACTTAGCAATCACATACAACCGCTCGCTCACCGATGGATCTGTAACTGCAGATGGAAAAATTGCGCACGTCACACCAGTGTTTAAGAAGGGTAGTAGGAGTAATCCATCGAACTACACACCTATATCATTGACGTCGGTTTGCAGTAGGGTTTTGGAGCATATACTGTATTCAAACATTATGAATCACCTCGAAGGGAACGATCTATTGATACGTAATCAGCACGGTTCCAGAAAACATCGTTCTTGTGCAACGCAGCTAGCTCTTTATTCGCACGAAGTAATGGCCGCTATCGACAGGGGATCTCAAGTTGATTCCGTATTTCTGGATTTCCGGAAAGATTTTGACACCGTTCCTCACAAGCGACTTCTAATCAAGCTGCGGGCCTATGGAGCATCGTCTCCGTTGTGCGACTGGATTCGTGATTTCCTATCAGGAAGGTCGCAGTTCGTAGTAATAGACGGCAAATCGAGTAAAACTGAAGTGATATCAGGTGTTCCCCAGGGAAGCGTCCTGGGACCTCTGCTGTTCCTGACTATATAAATGACCTGGGTGACAATTTGAGCAGTTCTCTTAGGTTGTTCGCAGATGATGCTGTAATTTACCGTGTAGTAAGGTCGTCCGAAGACCAGTATCAGTTGCAAAGCGATTTAGAAAAGGTTGCTGTATGGTGTGGCAGGTGGCAGATGACGCTAAATAACAAAAAGTGTGAGGTGATCCACATGAGTTAGAAAAGAAATCCGTTGGAATTCGGTTACTCGATAAATAGTACAATTCTCAAGGCTGTCAATTCAACTAAGTACCTGGGTGTAAAAATTACGAGCAACTTCAGTTGGAAAGACCACATAGATAATATTGTGGGGAAGGCGAGCCAAAGGTTGCGTTTCATTGGCAGGACACTTAGAAGATGCAACAAGTCCACTAAAGAGACAGCTTACACTACACTCGTTCGTCCTCTGTTAGAATATTGCTGCGCGGTGTGGGATCCTAACCAGGTGGGATTGACGAAGGACATCGAAAGGGTGCAGAAAAGGGCAGCTCGTTTTGTATTATCACGTAATAGGGGAAGGAGTGTGGCAGATACGATACGCGAGTTGGGATGGAAGTCATTAAAGCAAATACGTTTTTCGTCGCGGTGAGATCTATTTACGAAATTTCTGTCACCAACTTTCTCTTCCGAATGCGAAAATATTTTGTTGAGCCCAACCTACGTAGGTAGGAATGATCATCAAAATAAAATAAGAGAAATCAGAGCTCGAACAGAAAGGTTTAGGTGTTCGTTTTTCCCGCGCACTGTTCGGGAGTGGAATGGTAGAGAGATAGTGTAATTGTGGTTCGATGAACACTCTGCCAAGCACTTAAATGTGAATTGCAGAATAATCGTGTAGATGTAGATGTAGATGATTCCGTAGTTTATTAAGTTTTCAAATTTATACTGAATTTTTGATCACCCAGTACATGTACAAATCTTATACAGCAGCAGTGTAGTATCGCCTCCTTTGTACAATGCGTAGGAGTGGTTTAGTGTGGCCTTACCTTGTACATTCTACATCAGTAGTACAGTATGGCCTGCCTCGCACAAAACAGAGTAGTAGTATAGTGTGACCTACGTTGTCCAGAGTATAGCAGCAGTATAGCGTGGCCTACCTTGTATAATGTACACCAGTAGTGTAGCGTAGTGTGCCTAGTACAGTGTCCAGCTGTAGTGTAGTGTGGCCTACCTTGTGCAGTGTACAGCTGTAGTGTAGTGTGGCGTACCTCGTACAACGTACAGCGGCAGTGTGGCGTGGTGTGGTGTGCCCTGCGCAGTGTCCAGCCATGGCACAGTGCGGCCTACCTTGCGCATTGTACAGCTGCAGTGTAGTGTGGCCTACCTCGTACAATGTACAGCGGCAGTGTGGTGTGGTGTGGTGTGGTGTTCCCTGCACAGTGTCCAACTGTGGTGCAGTGGGGCCTACCTTGCGCAGTGTACAGCTGTAGTGTAGTGTGGCCTACCTCGTACAATGTACAGCAGCAGTGTGGTGTGGAGTGGTGTGCCCTGCACAGTGTCCAGCCGTAGCGCAGTGCGGCCTACCTTGCGCAGTGTACAGCTGTAGTGTAGTGTGGCGTATCTCGTACAATGTACAGCGGCAGTGTGGTATGGTGTGGTGTGCCCTACACAGTGTCCAGCCATAGCGCAGTGCGGTCTACCTTGCGCAGTGTACAGCTGTAGTGTAGTGTGGCGTACCTCGTACAACGTACAGCGGCAGTGTGGTGTGGTGTGGTGTGCCCTGCACAGTGTCCAGCTGTAGCGCAGTGCAGCCTACCTTGTGCAGTGTACAGCTGTAGTGTAGTGTGGCGTACCTCGTGCAATGTACAGTGGCATTGTGGTGTGGTGTGGTGTGCCCTGCACAGTGTCCAGCCGTGGCGCAGTGCGGCCTACCTTGCACAGTGTACAGCTGTAGTCTAGTGTGGCGTACCTAGTACAACGTACAGCGGCAGTGTGGTGTGGTGTGGTGTGGTGTGCCCTGCACAGTGTCCAGCTGTAGCGCAGTGCGGCCTACCTTGCACAGTGTACAGCTGTAGTGTAGTGTGGCGTACCTCGTACAACGTACAGCGGCAGTGTGGTGTGGTGTGGTGTGCCCTGCACAGTGTCCAGCCATAGCGCAGTGCGGCCTACCTTGCACAGTGTACAGCTGTAGTGTAGTGTGGCGTACCTCGTACAACGTACAGCGGCAGTTTGGTGTGGTGTGCCCTGCACAGTGTCCAGCCATAGCGCAGTGCGGTCTACCTTGCGCAGTGTACAGCTGTAGTGTAGTGTGGCGTACCTCGTACAACGTACAGCGGCAGTGTGGTGTGGTGTGGTGTGCCCTGCACAGTGTCCAGCTGTAGCGCAGTGCAGCCTACCTTGTGCAGTGTACAGCTGTAGTGTAGTGTGGCGTACCTCGTGCAATGTACAGTGGCATTGTGGTGTGGTGTGGTGTGCCCTGCACAGTGTCCAGCCGTGGCGCAGTGCGGCCTACCTTGCACAGTGTACAGCTGTAGTCTAGTGTGGCGTACCTCGTACAACGTACAGCGGCAGTGTGGTGTAGTGTGGTGTGGTGTGCCCTGCACAGTGTCCAGCTGTAGCGCAGTGCGGCCTACCTTGCACAGTGTACAGCTGTAGTGTAGTGTGGCGTACCTCGTACAACGTACAGCGGCAGTGTGGTGTGGTGTGGTGTGCCCTGCACAGTGTCCAGCCATAGCGCAGTGCGGCCTACCTTGCACAGTGTACAGCTGTAGTGTAGTGTGGCGTACCTCGTACAACGTACAGCGGCAGTTTGGTGTGGTGTGCCCTGCACAGTGTCCAGCCATAGCGCAGTGTGGCCTACCTTGCACAGTGTACAGCTGTAGTGTAGTGTGGCATACCTCGTACAACGTACAGCGGCAGTTTGGTGTGGTGTGCCCTGCACAGTGTCCAGCCATAACGCAGTGCGGCCTACCTTGCGCAGTGTACAGCTGTAGTGTAGTGTGGCGTACCCCGTACAACGTACAGCGGCAGTGTGGTGTGGTGTGGTGTGCCCTGCACAGTGTCCAGTCGTAGCGCAGTGCGGCCTACCTTGCGCAGGCGCCGGCGCTCCCGCAGCGTGGCGGCCTTGCGGCGGTCGACGGAGGCGGCGCGCCGCTTGCACGCCTTGCAGGCCCACAGCAGGCAGCGGCGGGGGTGTGCTGCCGCGGGGGCGGAGGCGGAGGCTGCGGGGGCGGCGGCGGCGGCGGGCGCCAGCACGTGCCCCGCGGCGGCCTCCTCCTCCTCGTCGTCCTCGGCCGCGGCGCTGGCCAGCTCCTCCGACCTGCGTACCAACCGTGGCACCTGTCACAGCTCACTTCTCTCTCATACGTGCTCTGTACTACTACTCCACTCACTAAGCTGGTAGACACATTATTTATTGTAGTAACGTAGACATTACAATTCTAACCAGGATCGTGGAAACAGTCACAGTTCTCGGTGTAGCAGTGATGGCTCAAGTTAGCGCAAGCAATCATATTTTCTCTTCTGCTCTGTAAAGATATGTTCTCGTTTTCGTATACTTAAAAACGAGGTTTTATATATATGATGTACGAGGGGCGTCCAATAAGTAATGCGACACTTCTTTTTTCTCGGCAAATTTCGGTCGAAAAAATGCGAAATTTTTCTGGGACATCACGCAATATTTCCTCTTCGGTCTCTATAATTTCATGAAGTTCCAAAAGGCAGTGGCGCTGTACGTAGCCTTCAAAATGGCGTCTGTGACGGAGGTGTTTTCCAAGCAGAAAGCTGTCATTAGGTTTCTTTTGACGGAAAACCAGAACAGCTCAGATGTTTATAGGTGCTTGGAGAATGTATATAGGGACCTGGCAGTGAACAAAAGCACGGTGAGTCGTTGGGCGAGACGTCTGTCGTCATTGCGACAAGGTCGTGCAGACCTGTCCGACATGTCGCGTGCCGGCCTGCAACACCCCAGTAAGGTGGCGTAAGGCCGTCGCATTGAACAGAATATGTTGGAAAATAGGTTGTTGCAGTCAAAAAGTGTTGGGAATAATACGGTGTACTGGTATTCTGGATACAACCAACCTGCTTTCAGAAAAAAAGTGATGCATTACTTACTGAACGCCCCTCGCAAAAGCGATCATATCAACATTCAAGTGAAGCTACTACAAGTAATAGAAAATAGCCTTCAAAAAGTAATTTACACTTTTTGTCCCACACTGTTGGGCGACAACAGAGGCTCCTTGTGAGAAGAGAGCACATGTTACGGGTTTTCTACACAGGCAATCTGCTGCAATACAAGTAACAGGCGTATGGCAGTGAGAGAGTGAAGTGACAAGGCAGCTTGAAATGTAGTCGGAAGTTAAAGCGCCTAATTTCCACACAGATTCACCCTGAAGTTCTGGCAGTATATGGAACAAACAAAATGTCGCGTATAGCCGCAGTGAAATGGTGCCAACAATTCGGCCCAGGCAGTACGGACGTGAATGGTGCTGATTGGGAAGAATGGTCAGCGACAAAGATCACAGAAGATAGTGTCTAGGCAATCGAGGAAGCGATTCGCAGTCACCGATTTTCAAACAGGCAGAATGCGGCGCTGAGTTCGGCAACGCCTATATAAGAGAACAAGTGTTTGGCGCAGCTGTTAGATCGGTTACTCCTGCTACAAAGGCTGGTTATCAATATTTAAGTGAGTCTGAAAGTGATGTTATAGTCGGCGCACGAGCGACGGGGGACAGCGTCTCCGAGGTAGCGGTGAAATGGGGATTTTTCTGTACGACAATTTCATGTGTGTACCGTGAATGTCAGGAATCAGATAAAACATCAAATCTCCGACATCGCTGCAGCCAGAAAAAGATCCTGCAAGAACAGAACAAATGAGGACTGAAGAGAATTGTTCAACGTGACAGAAGTGCAACCCTTCTTCAAATTGCTGCAGATTTCAGGGCTGGGCCATGAACAAGTGTCAGCGTGCGAACCATTTAACAAAACATGGGCTTTCGGAACCGAAGGCCCACTCGCATACCATTGATGAGTGCGCGACACAAAGATTTAAGCCTCGCCTGGACCTGTCAACAGCGATAATGGACTGTTGATGACTGGAAACATGTTGCCTGGTCGGACGAGTCTCGTTTCAAATTATTCAAATGGTTCAAATGGCTCTGAGCACAATGGGACTTAACAGCTGAGGTCATTAGTCCCCTACAACTTAGAAATACTTAAACATAACTAACCTAAGGACATCTATGCCCGAAGCAGGATTCGAACCTGCGACTGTAGCGGTCGCGTGGTTCCAGACGTTTCAAATTGTATCGAACGGATAGACGTGTACGGGTATGGAGACAACCTCATGAATCCACGGACTCTGCATGTCAGCAGGGGACTGTTCAAGCTGGTGGAGGTTCTGTAATGGTGTGGGGCGTGTGCAGTTGGAGTGATATGGGACCCCCGATTCTAGATAGGACTCTGAAAGGTGACATGGACATAAGCATCCTGTCTGATTACCTAAATCCATTCATGTCCATTGCGCATTCCGATGGACTTGGGCAATTCCAGCAGGACAGTGCGACACACCACACGTCCTGAATTGCTACAGAGTAGCTCCAGGAACACTCTTCTGAGTTTAAATACTTCCTCTGGCCACCAGACTCCCCAGACATGAACATTATTGAGCGTATCTGGGATGCGTTGCCACGTGCCTTCAGAAGAGATCTCCACCCCCTTATACCCTTACGGATTTATGGCCAACCGTGCAGGATTCATGGTCTCAGTTCCCTCCAGCACTACTTCAAACATTAGTCGAGTCCATGCTACGTCGTTTTCGGCACTTCTGCGTGTTGGCGGGGGGCCCTACACGATATCAGGCAGGTGTACCTGTTTCTTTGGCTCTTCAGTGTACATCCGTACTCTGCTAAGTACAGTAAACATCACATGTTATAAGGGGTACTCACAATTTAAGAAACAAATTGATATAGAAAAAAGTATTATTTTACAAAATGAGACTCACTGTTTTTCAAGATAACCCTCACCATTATTAATACGCTTGAGCTAAAGATGGAATAGTCTTTTTTTTATACCTGACGCAAAGATGCCGTTGTCTTGTAGTTTCAGTCAGTTTCCCGTATATTTTCCGAACTCTTCGTTGTTGCTGAACTTCTTCCCACGTAATGCCCCCTTGAGCGGACCAAAATAATGAAAGTCCGAAGGAGCTATATGTGGACTGTAGGAAGGATGAGGTAGTATCTCCCCAACCATATTTTCAATGTTTACTTGGGTCAGCTGGGCAGGGTGAGGGTGAGCATTGTCGTGTAGCAGTGTCACGCCTTTCCTTTGAGATACGCGACGCTTTTCTTTCGTACCTGCCTTTACTTTGTCATCAGCATGTCTGAGTAGCAGCGCTGTTTATCGAATGCTGGTTTCCCAAATGATTACAAAAGACTACACCTTGGGCATCCCAAAAGACTGAACATGACTTTTGCCGCTGATGATTGTTTGAATTTCTTTCGTGCAGGTGAGCCGATGTGCTTTCTTCTTTGGTTTCTGGTTCAAAATGGTGAATCCAGGTTTCACCACACGTTAAAATCTTGTTTAGAAAAGTATTACCTCCCCTTTCTTAGTACTCTTTCAAGTCCGTAATTACTCTGAGTCTTGTTTCCATGTATTGCTGCGATAACCTCTTTTGGGACCCATCTTGCACTTGTTTTCTGTACTTGCGCACAATACTGATAACGGAACGACCTGCACCAACACTTATTGCAACTGTTTTTACTATATGTTCAACTAAAATAGTCGGCCTTCACAGGTAGTGTCTTCAGTGCGGGTTTCAAATGAAGGAGGTTGGCAGGCCGGGGCGCCACTCGTCAGTCGGTACGTGTCCAGCGTTTCTGAGCTGCTCTGTCCATTTATAAAAATTCCCATGATTCACACGAATTTTACCATACGGTGTGAGAAAAGGTTTTAGCCGTTTTTCATCTTCAGAAAGCAAAAAAAATGGGTCAGTGAAAGTTGTTTAACGCATATGGAAACTTCAAACGGACACGTCGTCGTTAAATGCGATATTGACGATATAAACAAGTCAGTTTTTATCCGTCAGCTATTCTCAGCTAACCTTAGCGGTGCCAAGATAATGTCATGAAAGTAAAAAACTCCTCTTACAAGCTATTTCATTTCTAAACCAGTTTGTGTCTTTAATTATTACGTGTCCTTCGCATAACGTACTGCGGTTACTTCCTGTCCGATTCACGTACGGACAGCGGGAGCAGTGACTGCGCAAATGGCTCTGTGCTTGTTGCTGTATTTGTGTAAACTTGTCCTTGCCGTCCATGCAGGAAGAATTCAGAGGGGTTGTAGTATATATTTCTAGATTCGTTACTAAACAGTGGTGTTTGAAACACTGTGAGTAGAATTTCACGAAATATTTGGCGTTTGTCAGTTCATGTCTTAGCATCTGCTTGGCACTCTCTCGTGTGACGAACTTTGCTGCCGCCCGTCTCTGTACACGTTCAAAATCCCCTGTTAGTCCTGTCTGGTACGGGTCCCACACAGTTGAGCCGTATTCTAGGATGGGTCGCACGAGTGTTTTGTAAGCAGTCTGCTCTGTAGTCTGAGTGCAATTTCCCAGTATGCTAGCAATGAACCGAAGACGGCTACCTGCGTTGCGGACTCCGTACATGAGCAAACAGGCCCTTTTCTAGTCGCGGATTTCTCGAACAAGCCCGTACACGTACAAAAAAATTTGCCAGTTTAACCCCACTTTGAAGCAGACGCTGTTCCTGTTAGTGATTATTTTGAAAATAGTGAGAACGGACACAAATGCATACGTAGCAGTTCTGGCATTGGCATGAAGGAACCAAGACGATCGTCCAGAGAAAGGCTTGAACTCACAGAGATTTACCCATAAAAATCTAAAGTACATATCACTCTCAGAAGCTAATGCTTACATCAACTTTCTTCGAATGTAGAATGAAACCTTTCATAACCTGTTATGGCCCTCGTAAAAGAGCAAACGTGTTTGTCGAATTGCCTCCTAACTATCCCTCGCAAAAGAGCAAACGTGTTTGTCAAATTCGCTCCTATCTAGTGACGGATGTGTCAAACAAGCCCACACGTTAGGTATCAGGAAAATCCAACACCTTCCATGAAAACCCTGACATTATAAGCAAATCCAGTAGTGTGATTCTTGAGTTTCTCCCGGCGTATTTGATAATCAAAATATCCACGGGTATGCTGCCGGTCTATAGTGCCCGTTGGACACTATAGACCGGCAGCATACCCGTGGATATTTTAAATCCAGTAGTATGTCACATAGCTCCGAATAAATCGTGACATTAAATTAACCAAAGTAAACGAGTAACGAGTGAGCAAATGGAATACCACAGACTAACACAAGAATGCCTAAATGCGTGTCATACCTTCCCACCGTGAGACAGACGCAGTTCCGAGGGGAGAAACGAGAACAGAAGCCGAGAGCAGAACCGTGTTAAGCTGGAAGGCCCCACGATAAGGGACAGACAACCACGTCGCCAGCTAACCGCTAGGACCACCCCCCAGCCCATGTTAAAAGCTAGAGCCCTCCAGAAGAACAGTATAGATCTTACGATAACACAAAAAGGGCCACACCAGTCGCAAGTTTTAGCGTGAGACTTTTTCGCGTCTCTGTTACGTTGCAAACTTTAAAAACATTGCCCCACCACGAAAAGTATAACGTTTCTCATTGAATAGACGTTTGAATAGACGTTTCTCATTGAATAGACAGAATTTTTGTTTGCGGAGCTTAAGGTTAACATTGAGACCCTGATTGGTCAGATGAAAACACAGCCAGATAGTTTTTTTTAAACCGACTTCGGTAAATTGTAGTAAGGAGAAGTTAGGAGAGAGTTGCTTCCGAGACGGCGAGGTGAGCGGAGCTGTGCTGCCCGCCGCCCCCTGACGTACACCGACAAGGTAAAGAACGCACGCGATGCCGCATAACAGCGCATAAAGCTTCTCTCAGAACTGCAGAAGTCTCATCTGTTACACCCCCTTTTAGCGTAATACTAGTGTCGATCGTCAATTAAAGCTCATGGTGTTCACATTTGCTACTTGAAGTAAAAATCTGAAACGCGATGATTTTTCTGTTATATAGTTATTGAGAAGCCACATCAGCCACTGTAATTTACGACAAGTTAGATAAGTAATTAAAGATAATTGAGGGTCACTGCAGACCATTTTGATAGTTTTCTCTCTTGTGAAACTTAATTTAAAACTAGATTGTAGATGTGATATGGCATAGGTCATCCTTCGACCCATTGTAGAATTTGGAAACCCACTCAGGGAATATTCGTTCACATTTTTGTTGAACGCAGTTGGTTTTTGTCATCCTGTAGTAAAACATTTCCTTTTATCAATAGTGCAATTTATAAACAAAGTTTTTTAAGTAGAATAAAATTTCCAATGGTAAACTTAACTGCTTTTTCGACGTTATTTTACCAGCTAACTAAAAATAGGAAAGCCTTGAACCGCTTCCACTAAATTTAGTTAGTATTAAGATTGTTTTACAGGGAGTGCAGTGGAGCTGACACTGAAATCATTAAGTATTTGGTTACATCATCGCTAGTCTCACTGAACTCTTCTGAACTCTACATGTCATGTGTGGTCTGGCGTCTCCTTACCAGCAACAGGTCCCCAGTTCAAACTAGTCAATTCCCTAAAACACACGCTCAGAGCGTCGTTGCGCGAAAGTGGTAGGGAGACACGATATAGAACAAACAGACACCACGCAGAATGTTAGAACGTGTATCTCCAAAGTTTGTCAGATTTCTTTGAACAGAAGCAGACGCTTTTCGTGTATGCTGTATTTTGACAGTAGTGGGAATGCCTACAAATGCAAATTAAGTATTACTAACAGTGACTGGCAGTGTGTATGAAGAAGAAGAAAAATTAGACAGTGGTCCAGAGAAAGGTTTAAAATCAGATGGGAATATACACACGAAAACCTGTTAAAGAAACACTCACAACCTGATGATTACATCAGCTTCCTGTGGATAGACAGTAAAACTTTTAATATTTTGTCTACAGTTACTCCACTCTCATCCTGAAAAAGAAGACACAAGCATGCGAAAATTTATTTTCTTCTAGTTGGTCCTCTAATGACAACTCATTAAAATACCACAACATGGAAACATATAGTTCATATCATCTGTGGAAGAACCAGATATCTTACATTATTTTTGTTTGATTGCACTTCCGCTTCTGTGTTATGCCTAGAACATTGATTTTCTTCATAACCTCTTCCTGTCCAATACATGGAGGGAAAACTGCAACGCCGCTATGGTTTTGGTAACTGCCAGTGCTATTTTCTTTTTATTCTTGATCATACTTTCCATAGTTGTGGAAACTCACGATACAGTGAGATAAATTGTAATAAAATTATTTTTCACTAAACGTATGCGACTAATCATAGACACAACGTTCGCCATGTCGTGAAACTTTTCGTCAGTTAAAATGTATCACCAGCACGTCAAACACGTTCCATGCGTAACAAGCACGTTACACAGCACCATACACTGTCAAATGTTTGACAAATGTAGTCAAGTTTGACAAATTATTTTATCGTGTTTGAGGCGATTACCTACTACTGGCCATATATGATCTTTCCATCTCATGCTCTGAGAAACTGATACATTCAAGTGTTTGTATGACTTGTCTGATTTCAATTGGTATTATACTTAAGCTGCAGTTTTCATTTGTGTGCATTAGAAGCAAACTTCGAAATCTTACCAAGGTCTGACTGAATATTTGTGGAGGTTTTTTTTCGGTTTGTGCGTCACTGTAGATACTTTTACTTCTATATACGACTCCCCTTGAAAGACAACATGCTGCATCCTACCTAGCAACAAATCCTCAATTCATTCGTAAATTTTGCTCGTTACCCCAGATGATCATACTTTAGTTAATAAGTTCTGAAGTCAAATGCTTTCCGAAAGTCAACGTACTGTAACTATCTAATTTCTTCGCTCTGTCCTACTTATTGATCTATGATCAGGCTTTACAAACGACTTTCAAGTACATATAGAGAGTATTTAGTACGATGCCAAATGATAGTTTCTTCCGGTTCTAGTCTTGTACAGAGCACGGGACGAATGGGTTTTTAAGTGTCTCTGAGCGTCCTCTCATTAGTCTGACTGTCTTTACGGTCCCTACGGAAATCATATGTAAGAGGACGTTTTGTAACAAAAGCGTGATTCGGGAATCGCGTGACTATTCGTATGTCGTATATTTTGGAATTCGTGCAACTTAGCATGAGAATTTCTGCTTTGTGTCTAACGAAGTCGCCGTCGATGTTGCGTTAACCCTAATGACTGTCTATGTAATCCAAATAACACAGCGAAGTAATTTCACTGCAAAAGATTTTGTTTTTCACAGCTCCATAGTGAAAGATACAATACTGGAAAAATAAAATAGGAATGAAACATTTATAAAACTGACGCGGAACGGACATTAGAAAATGAACGGGAGAACTGCCCATCTCAGAAAATGCTCGAAACACTGATTTCGGTGCACCAATCAGTTGCTGTTACTCGTTCATCGTAGACTGTTATGCGAGGTACAATCCGTGCAACATGTTTGCGAAACTGTTTGGGCAAGAGTTTTAGACTGAAAGCGTTGTGGCAAAAAAACCACAGCAAAGTATGCAATGCAAGACGTAGGTGCAAAATGATGCGAAACGGGGTCTAGAGAATAAAAACCGTAATTATCCGAAAGGAGTTCCAAACCCAGAAAACATTGCTGTAGCATAGCAAAGCCTGCAACAAAGCCCTGCGATATCTCAGCGCCGCTTATGTGCAAGTGGGAGAGGCAGTGGTGTCGAAACAATATGAAAAGATATTATCAAAAATCACTGTTACGCACGTCTTAAAGCGTCGAGGCGAAGTTACGCGTGCCGAGTCTGCCTGTGGCCCCTGAGCAAAGTGGTTTTCGGACTTTTGAATCCTTAGTTTTTCATTTTTTCACATGAGGTTTGGTTCAGCCTGACAGGGTATGTGAACCGACAGAGCATGAGCCATTATGCATTAGAAAATCCGAAGACTCTTTGCCAAACTTAACACTACCCGGTATATCCAGAAAGTGTTTAATCCATATGTAAATCAACTCACAGAAGATGAACGACTGCGTAGATATTTTCATTGCGATGGAAAAACAGCACACAGCGTCTCGACCGCTTTGTCGCGGGTGCATGAGATGTTCGATGAGGAGGCAATGCAGTCTTCTGGACATCTTGATTGCCTGTCTCTCCCTGTGATTATCTACGGAGAAAACTGAAGTGCCAGATGTACTCAAACAGTCCTCACACACTGAGAGAGCCACAGCAGAACACTGGAGACGCTACTGCCACTATCCTTCAGACTCAGCTGCCGTGTGTGTGTCACAGAGCACAGCATGCATTTCCAGCATCTTCTGTGATGTTCATTAACAGCGGTACGTACCGCATCAGTTTTGTTCTGATAAGGGAAACTCCCCATCGCACTCCCCTCAGATTCATTAGTAAAATGACCCAGTTGATAGCCCGTAAAAAGGAACATAGATCAAGCATGAAACCACGAAGAAGATTTACGGAACTGCGAAAGAAGAATCAGAATTAGTGAACGGGCCGAGCTCATGATGTGCAACATCATCACGGTTTTCGAGTGTAAAGCGCGAGATCCGTGTTCAAATCTTCCAAGTGCCCCCCTCCTTTTTTTTAAAAAAAAATGGTGAATCTTTCGTCAGATCCCGGACATGTCTGTTCTCCTTCTGTAGTCTTGTCAGTTGTCATAATGACTCGTATGTAGGTTATATGTAGTATGCGTCATGTGGTAAGAAGGTCTGACCGTCGCAAGTAAACGAGATGTGTATTGAGAGCTGGCGAGATGCCGCATAGATCTCTCATAGAAACGAAAACAACAAATAAACTGATGTGAACTATGTTACAATAAAGACATTCAAGACTCAAAACTTACAAAGCGAAATGCAAGAACATGTGGTACTTGTGTAGAACAGATAGAAGGTACATAAGCCTGGAGATTCCTTCCCTACACCTCGCTTTTGCAAACGGACGTTTCACCACGACACAGACACAAATCTGAATATGGCAGACAGGCACGTCTCATAATTTTTTGAGAAAAAGTATGGGGCACGAAGGAGATCTGAACACGAATCCCTTCGTAGTCCAACACCGTGACCACGAAACCACGACGCCCTGGCTATTCAAACTCGCGCTATGCTGCACATCTTGATCTTGGACCTGTTCACTATTTTGCTATTTTTCCATAGTTCAGTACTCTTTCTTCCTGTTTTCGTGCTTGATCTGTGCTCAGTTTATGATGGGTTACCTATTGGGCCATCTAACCACTAAATCCGAGAGGGATGCGAGGGGAAATTTCCCTTGTAACTTTTCCGGGACAACTTTAGTTTGCTCACGCTGTACCTGTGGTTGCATAATATTTCTACTATAAATTTGTAAGATTAACCATTCCATTCGGCCTCAATGGTTTAACTTGTAACACTTTTTTATGGTATCGATCTCTTAACTTTATAATCAGATCGGCAGCAGAATACCAAAATGTGGCAAACTTGGTATTAGTAAGTTCACTTCATATACGAGGTTCGGCTATAAAATAACGGAACTGACGCAGTCACTGAGTAAGTAAGCATCCGCTGAGGAGGAGGAGATTAGTGTTTAACGTACCGTCGACAACGAGGTCATTAGAGACGGAGCACACATGGAAATCGGCCGTGCCCTTTCGAAGGGACCATCCCGGCATTTGTCTGAAGCGATGTAGGGAAATCACGGAAAACCTAAATCAGAATGGCCGGACGCGGATCTGCGCAGCCGAATGCGAGTGCATTGTGCTAACAGCTGCGCCACCTCGCTCGGTCGCCTGTGCTCAAAATGAACGACCAACAGCTGTGAAGCCTTCTCACAATCGAATATAGCACTTCTTGTGTGGGCATGGCCTTCGTTTGAGCTGTTATTTTGTTTTGTCGAAAAAATCAAAAGTGTAATAATGGAGCAACCGTAAAGATTCACATGAAACTTGGGGAAAACTGCTACTGAAAACCATCTTCTACTAAACAAGGCCGGCCGCTGTGACCGAGCGGTTCTAGGCCCTTTAGTCCAGAACCGTGATGCTGCTACGGTCGCAGGTTCGAATCCTGCCTCGGGCATGGATGTGTCTGATGTCCTTAGGTTAGTTAGGTTTAAAGTAGTTCTAGGTTTAAGTACCATAGTGCTTAGAACCATTTGAACCGTTTTACTAAAAGAAGTGTACGGCGAAGACAGTTTATAGCTTATGCGAGTGTTTGAGTGGTTCAAGCATTTGCAACATTGTCGAGAAGGTACTGAAGATGACTCACGCCCGGAACGCCCTTCAGCATCAAAAACGGAAGAAAATATCGTAGAGGTAAGTGATCTGATTCGATTTTACCGTTGATTGAGTATTCGATCAATTACTGAAACTTTTGTAATTGACAAAGAATGCGTAAGGCTAGATTAACATAACCAATTTAACATGAGGAAAGTGTGTGCGAAATTGGTGCCGAAAATTCTCATGATGGAACTGAAAAAAGCTCGTGAAAATGTTTGTACTGACGCGAGTCTTGGTTTTCCCTTATGATCCAGAAAATAAACGCCAGTCAATGCACTGGAAGGGACCACCAACACCGAGAGCGAAAAAAACTCGAATGAGAAAATTAAGACTCAAAGCGATGAAACTGTTGTTTACGATAGTGATGGAATTGCGTATCTTTTCTGGATTTCCGAAGTTCAAACTATTAATCAACCTTACTACCTTGAAGTTCTTGCTCTAATTAGTAAGACAATAAGAAAAAAAACGACCGGGTACGTGAAAGAACAAGTCAAAGAGTTCTGTGTAAGGACAACGCACCGGTTCACGCCGCACTATCTGTTGCGAAGTTCCTAGACAAGTACGAGCGTCCCAGTGTTAGAACACTCACGAAATTCGCCTGATCTAGCACCATGGGTCTTTTACCTACTCCCCAAGGTCAAATCTGCATTGAAAGGAACACGATTACTGTCCGTTGAAGCACCGAAAGGAAAAGCGGCACGCCTGAGGAAGAAGCTCACAGAAAAAGACTTGTAGCACTGTTTCCGTCTAGAGACTGAGGAGAGGTGTAAATTAATGGTTACAATAGCTAAGTATCCATGTCCATTAAATATAATATTTTACAGCGATAGTCCCGTTATTTTATAGATGCACCTCGTATTGTTGCTGTTAGTTGAAGACTGACGATCGTGACTGAAATTGTAACTTTCTCTATGCTATCCGGGTACTGACGTGTACTTACTGACGTACGGGTAGTAGACGAAGCAATCTCTTTCAGTTAGCGACGTTTGATGATAAGCAAAAATTCCTACTGCGTAATAAAACAATGCCAATTAACAGTGAAACAACTTAATGCGCTATAATTCTCGATGTAGTATGATACAAACCACAACGCGAAAACAACTCTGTAAGTTACGAAAACAGGGAAGCAACATTCAGTCCCGCTATTACAACATCTCTAATATTTGCCCTATCTTTAATGCCAGTATTTGTTTGCGCTAAACGGCCATGTATGGAAATAATATTAATATATAAATAATGTGAATTGTTTGATAGTGGAAATCTTCCTAAGACTTCAGACTTTTTTGAGACAAAATGCACTTGAGATGTGTATCTTACGGTTGGCAGCAGTGTGTGAACGTTGCTCTGTAAATTGAACTATTGCGCAAGGCTGGTGGAAGCAATGCAACGCACACGCTGAGTAGTTACCAGCCTATCAGTGAACAAAACGGGACGTGCACCAGTATAAAAGCATTTTTACTGAATTAAGAGACAACAGAGGCCATTAATACACAGAAGCTGCGTGGGAATCAGAACGTGGGAAGCACAACGCGACTTGAATGAAGCAACGCAACGCAAAGTACCGAAACTTCGTTTCTGTAACTACCCAGCCACCCTGCAGCAACGGAATTCCTTACGTGCAACCCATAAGCCATGAGAGCACGTGATAATTCGAGACAAAAAGGTGTGTGCAGCCAGCTTATAACCCATAACACTAAGGCCCATACGCAGCGCTTCCGAGTTAGACACGAAGGTGTTGATTTGCTGTCCTGTGCCCCTCCCTCCCCCTGCCCCCCCCCCCCCGGTTCACTCTGGCCTTGCCTCCTCTCCTCCCTCGTCCCCTCCTCGCGGCTCTAGGGTACAGCGCAGCTACCTTTACGACCAAAATAAACGGCAGACAGAAGCTGTGCTCTTTCGTCTGAAGAGGCGTCCAACGTCTGCACAACACGGCACACGGCCCTCCCCCCTATCCTCTCGCATCAGAGAGGAAAAAACGAAAGAGGCGCTATGAGGCCGCAGCCAGAAGAAACGGGAGACCCGCTGGCTGACTGGCGGGATAAAAAAGAGACGTGGCGGCGACGTTCTCAGGCGGCACACGGGGGGAACACCGCCGAGCCGACTACGAGGTCGGAGGTCGGCGACGCGGCCGCCTGTGGCCGGTGCACGCGTCTGTTTCGCCGCAGCGCGCCACGTTAGGGTCCGGTGCCTGACCGATCACTGCACAGGTACCCGGCAACTGCAACAGACAACACAGGCGTAAAGCGCGGAGTAGTGACTAGATATCTTGGGGTACACACTGACGAACGACATACCTTTAACGAACACGTACGACTAATCTCTAACAAAGTCCAAAGTATTCTTCACAAACTACCGACGTTACATTGTACACGACACTGACTACCACTTACAAACATAGGAATGTACCACTGTGCACTTTTCGAGTCGCTTTGCAGCTGGTACATGGACAGACAGAGTCGCTCTCGTCGTGAACAGCATCACTGTTAGGCGGGGGAGTGTTGCACTTAAGACTATCTAGGGCGTTCGTCTGTGGTGCTTGGAATATGCCCGACCGATATCCGTCAGATATACTGACTGAATATTGGTAGACCTCTGAGAGTGTTGCAGATCACTGGACAGCACAAACAAGATTGGCGCCAACTAAAAAATTGGCGTGTAGACACTTGGCAGAAAGAGTGGGGCGAGAGTGGTAAGGGCCGTCGAGTCTCGTCGCCTTCCTCAATGTCAGGGAGCGGTTACAGTTGCGCCTTGTCAACCCCAGCCGAGGCACGGTTCATTTTGTGACTGCACAGGGCCCTTATCCCACGAACTTGCAGTGTCTGTCGCTTTCAGAAAGCAGACGTTACACATGCGGGGAAACGGGTTCCCCAGAACACTTCCTTTTGGAATGCATTACATACAGGCACTTAGGTAATAACATAGAACACGTAACGGAAAGCCGGCCGCAGTGACCGAGCGGTTCTAGACGCTTCAGTCTGGAACCGCGCGACCGCTACGATCGCAGGTTTGAATCCTGCCTCGGGCATGGATGTGTGTGATGTTCTTAGGTTAGTTAGGTTTAAGTAGTGAACAAAGTTGAACGCAATCGCCAACAACATCTCGAAAGCAGAACACATATAAACGTACTCATCAATACAGAAGGCGCGGATGACGAAGACAGGCCGACCTAGAGAGTCCGTGTAGTTCAATACTGACGATGAAACGAGTTCAAAAATGGGTCTGAGCACTATGGGAGTTAACATCTGAGGTCATCAGTCCCCTAGAACTTAGAACTACTTAAACCTAACTAACCTAAGGACATCGCACACATCCATGCCCGAGGCAGGATTCGAACCTGCGATCGTAGCGGTCGCACGCTTCCACACTGTAGCGCCTAGAACCGCTCGGCCACTCCGGCCGGCGATGAAACGAGTGACAGCGGCAAAAGTGACATAACAGACACGCAAAACATAGCATAAAACACGTGAACGTTAATCAAAGACTGCAACTTAAGTCTTCTTAGGAATTAATCTATTAAATGTAAAAGTAATCGTTCGTGGCTAGATATTAGTATAGAATCAACGTTAAACGTGTACTCAGCATTGTTAAGTAGTTACATAAATGAACGCATAATTGTAAATGCAATAATATGAATGTAATATAAATTTAGCAGAAAGTAAGCAAGCATAATAGAACAAATACGCAACAAAAACAGATCATGCATATTACGCAATTATACAAAATTAATGGGTCCACTACTCAAACAAGTCTAGTTTTATTGCGTGTGTGTAGGTTGCTAAAGGACCAAACTGCTGAGGTCATCGGTCCCTAGACTTACACTCTAGTTAAACTAACTTTAACTTACGCTAAGGACGACACACACAGACCCATGCCAGAGGGAGGACTCGAACCTCCGACGGGAGTGCTAGTTTTATTCCACAAAAGTGTTTTTACTAGATTAATGATAGCTCAGTGATGGCTTGTTATATCTCCATCAGCTATGTAGAAACAGTATAGCAGTATATAACCTAGTCAGATTACATTGAGGCAGGATATTGTTGCAAAGCCATGCAGAATTTGTTTACTAACTAACGTAATAGTATAGTTGTTATGTAACCTAGCAATCAGCAGCTCACACAGCACTCTAACAAACAACACGGACATAGATTACATCCGCATGGACTGAACAAACAGTTTTCCAGAAGAGGGATGTTGATGTGGATAATACTGAAATGGGTAGCACCACATGTGGACGCTGGACTTGAAGTTCAGTACCAAGTCGCCTTCTCCAGGCGTGTTGGTGAAGGGATATCTGTATCTACTTCTTCCTGTCTTTTTTATTCTTAAATTTATAATTCCCTACGTACAAATTATTGTATTTTACTTTAAAAAATAAGATTAATTTCTGTAAATAAATGACAGATGACACCAAAGTGCAGACACAAGAACTTCACGTGATGCTGTACGGGCAACAGTGCCCTTGGCCTCAGCTGTGTAGCACAGTTTTGCTGCGCGGTGGTGGCCATGGTTACTGGCTGAGAGGTCTGCGTGGAGCACTACGGCCTGCGTAAAGTAACAAGATGGCAGGGCCTGGTAGTCACGATGCAGCTTGGCAAAACGACGAAGCTTGCCTAAAGAACAGGCGGCTGCAACCAGCGCCGATCCGAGAACATTTTCCGCACAAGCAGCATTGTCATTATAGCCACAGGCGCTCTCCCCCCCCCCCCCCCCCCCCGTACCCCTCCCTACACTCTACCTCTCAAACATCAGTCCCTTTCACTGGGCTTTTTGCTCGTATCATAAATATAATATCACGACTCCGTAGATGAAACGCAGCGTTCACGTGTTTCGGATTGTGGAATTAGGTTCAGTTACTGGTGACCCGGTGTTCAAATTGTTGAAATGACTGAGCACTATGGGACTTAACTTCTGAGGTCATCAGTCCCCTATAACTTAGAACTACTTAAACCTATCTAACCTCAGGACGTCACACACATCCATCTCCGAGGCAGGATTCGAACCTGCGACCGTAGAGGTCGCGCGGTTCCAGACTGAATGGCCTAGAACCGCTCGGCCACTCCGTCCGGCCACACCAAGCTATGATCCACGCAAGATTTATTATTTATTTGTCTGTACCATTATAACAAAAATGCTGTTACACAGAATATGATCAAATGTATTCCGACACCTCTATGTTCGTGTACGAGGTAATTGAGAATTTTTGATTACGAGCCAGGGTACAATTCAGTCTGAAATATTGCTCTAGTTAGTGTAAATGTATTTGAAATGTAAACTTTCCGAATAAGTCCCAATGTAACTGGGTTCAAATTTCACCTGTGGCCTTCCTTTAAGCAACGTCGGGGAATGTGGGGCTCACACGACGGGGCGCGGGCCGGGCTCGCTAGCAGCTCGGCTGGCGGAGGCGCGCCCGCCGCAGCTGTACAGTCCGTGGTGGACCTCGGCCTCCAGCGTCAGCTGACTTCAGTTTTGAGGCCTTTCCTGTCTGGGTCCGCCTCAGAACCGAAGTGTACAGCGCTGCTGCTGATACTGCTGCGGGACTGTACTCTCCCGTCCACATTTACGAAATGATCCGGAGTTGTCTGAAATACTTCGTAACTTACTGTACAGACGAGTGCAGTGTTGCTCCGAAATTGGAGGATGACACGCAAAACGCCTCCTTTACCGGTTATGACTGTACAGTAAACTGTAAACGTGTAACGCGCTGAAGCTGCACAGTATTTAGTCTTAAGACAGGCCTCGGGTGAAATCTGAGCACAATTAGGTGGGGACTTTTCGTACTGTCCATTTGGCTGCAGTCGTTTTCGTAAGACGATATTTCGACAGCGTACTCTTCCGTCTCCTTTAGGTGATTCCTGCGGAGTAAGCGTGTTCGCCACATGCCGTCTCCTTTATACTGCGATCTTCCCTCAGCCTTCCCTTACTAGCCGCTGCACGACGCTTCGAGTGGAATGGCGGGGGGACGATACCGCCGAAGGCTGGTTGCAAGCTGTAGCTGCTGACTCCGTTGATCAGCCCGTTGGCCACTCGAATCCCGTAGGCTCCTTCAGAACACAGCCGCAAAACGACAAGGTCTGTCTTAACACTTCCGTTTCTAGATACTTCATTGAGTCCCCAGTAGTCATGCAATGTCTTACAACCGCATTTGTGGTCGAGTGTGTCTTCTGTGTTCCTTGCATCTTTGTTCGATTGTCTGCGCAGTGTGCCCGACGACTGCCTTATCGGAGTTAGATGGAATACTGTAAATATCCCGTTTACCGAGGCCCAAGTGGTATTTTACTGTACCTAACAGTGCTCGCGTGAACTTATTGACGGCCACAACAAGTACACGGCGCTCTTTCTCGATTGTCGGATAGTGCATCTTTGACTTAGAGAGTACTATCGAAACATAAGCTCTCACCTTTTCAGCACGTTCCTGAATTTAAATCAGAATACCCCTGTCTCATAATCGTTAGCGTCAGTCTGAAGTTCTTTCTCGAAATTCTCGTCACACAGTGCTAGCATTGGAGAAGACGTTAGCGCCTCTTTAAGGAAAAGGAAAGATGTTTTTTATACCTCGTTCCATAAAAAATTGATGCCTCCCTATAGTAGTCCTTACAAAGGACTGAAATCCTTTACCAATTGCCTGTACTACGAGCACATTCCGAGAAATCATCTCAGACTACGAATGGGCCGAGGAGTCGAAAAACCTGGAACTGTTCTTACTTTCTCTGCATTTGGATGGACTCCATCGCCATTCACTAGATACCCCAAGATTTTTATTTCTTGAGCGGCGAGAGGCACTTTTTGTAATACAGGTGGTGGCCTGCAGTGTAAATCACAGTTGACAGGGCCGGTCGGAGTGGCCGAGCGGTTCTAGGCGCTACAGTCTGGAACCGAACGACCGCCACGGGCACAGGTTCGAATCCTGTCTCGGGAATTGATGTGTGTGCTGTCCTTAGGTTAGTTAGGTTTAAGTAGTTCTAAGTTCCAGGGGACTGATGACCTCAGAAGTTAAGTGCCATAGCGCTCAGAGCCATTTGAACCATTTAAACAGTTGACAGGCGCCTTAAATGTTCTGAAAATGTCTTAGAAAAAACAACAGTGCATCTACATAGCACATACACGTTCATTTAAGAAGTCAAAGCAAGTAATCTATCACACGGTTGAAAGTGGCTAGAGCGTAACGTAGTCCAAATGGCGTAACTTTCAACTCACAGAGGTCGCCACGTGTTGCGAACGCAGTCTTTCTCCGGTCAGTCTCGTCACCCTCTATTTGCCAATAGCCTGCATCCAGTCGCACAACTGAACGCTTTTCTCCTTTCAAGCAGTGTGGGATGTCATCGGTGCGTGGCAAAGGAAGACATCTTCCCGAATTGTGTCTTTCAGCGAGCGCTGGCCAATTGGTGCATGATCCCCTATTGTTAATACGGTATTTTACCATGTGCCACTTGGCCTCTCTTTTCGCCCACCAACGTTATTCCTTTGCCAGGCGAGATATTACTGGTAGTTCAATTGTAGCTTTCTCCACTGCGTAGTCTTTAGTGTCAGGGGACCGCGATTCTTTATCGTTGGTACCGAGCTCCCCATCCCAGATCGATTCGGCAGTTCCTGCATACGTACAAAGGCTGGAGGTAACACCTCGAGAAAAGCATGTCTGAACATGCTAGCCAAGCCTGCAGGTTGCGCTGTCGCATTTGACCACGAACGGCACCTGTGCAGCGTCCTCGATGCATTGCAAGTGTCAGTCATGGTCATGACAGTATTCTGCGTAGCAGTGAGTGCAAAGCAAAAGTGTTTGGTGTTTCAAGCGATACCGTATCGAAGATTTATACCACGTACGGAAAAGTCATAACGTGGACGGAAGTGTGTGTCGAGTCGTTGTGACACACGGCCAATGAAGAAGATTGTGACGAAAAGTAAGAAGACGATAACTACAAAATCACTGCAGAACTGAATGTCGCACTCGCGAATCCTGTCAGCACCGAAAAAACCAGGATCGAAGCACTATGATCAGGGAATTGCAGGGCGAGCAGGAATTCCAAAACCACTCACCAGCAGTGCAACTACCAGTAACAGGGAAACATTGTTCCAGAGCCGTAAAACCTGGGTTATGTAGTAATGGAACAAAGTCACTACGTCGGATGAGTCTTGTTCCAAACTTTGGCCGAGTTTATGTCCCAGTAGCGGTGATTTGGGCAGTCATATCATGGTATTCCATGGGCCACTAGTGTACTCTATAAGGGCGCACTACTGCCAAGACGTATGTGGCTATTGTGGCTTATCGGGTCCATCCCACGGTAGAATCTTTACTCTCCAATGCTGACTGTGTGTTCCAACATGATAGGGCTCCTGTTCACACAGCTCATACCGTCCAGGACCGGCTTTGGTAATACGAGGACGGACTGTAGCATCTCCGCCAGCCACCACAGTGACCAGATCTGAATATTATTGAGCCTTTGTGACCTAAATTGGAGATGTGTGCATTGCTATACACCTTTATCATCGTTACCTGAACTTTCCAATGTCTTGCAGGAAGAATCAAGTAAGATTCCCTTGAAAGCCACGTAGGTCCTGTATTTAACTATTCCGAGATGACTGTAATCCGTTTTGAATAACAACGAGCTTCCTAAACTGTATGGTAATGTGTTTCTGGGTTTCTGCATCTTTGTCCACCACTGTACCTTTAGGGATGAACAATGGCTGCTTGCGTCAGTTAGTGAACCAAAATCCTTGACTACTTGCAACGATCATGATCATCGCTGGAATGTAAATTTCTTTTGCGAGCCTGAGTACCCTTTTGAATCGACAAAACCTTCCCATTTTGCTTAAACATCTATATTGTCGATTTCAACTCATCTCGTCATCTCATTAATAACTGGCTCAGCTCTATGACGTCAGAATCCAAGATGAGGGTTCAGGATGGTGGAGTTTGAAATATGGTAACAGCCTACCGGCATGCCAGGCCACTTAAGTCTAAGACGACGGTCCCTGAGATACTGGTGCAGACTGTATGGTTGTCAGATCATTTTCGTAAGTTTAAATTGGTCGGAAGCTCAAAAACAATTGCTTTTTCCATTATGTTACAATTCTCTTGATCTAAACCCTCCTGTGTTATGGTAAAAAATTTCCCGTCATCCTTCCAATGTCACAGTTTAAACAGTTGTCACTCCAAATTTGAAACCCAGGAGTCGACTTCCCCAAACTTTGAACCTATGCAAGACGTATGATTGTCAAATACATGTCACTATCGTGTATAGTAGGACTTGGAAAGGAGAGGTATGCACCTGTGTCTTTATTACATGAACAAAAAGCACACCCCATTCTGTGTTTGCAAAGTTCTCCACCTGGTGCAGTATGCATTGTGTGGCATGCGTGTGCACTTCTCACCACTGATGAGGGGACTGCTTGCTGTGGCTGTGGCAGTGCTTCTAAGGGGTGGCATCAGTGGGGTGACGTCGGCGCAAAGTGACTGGGCTCACAATAGCATTCTGGACCGCAGGCGGCGTCGTGTGGCGAGGGTGGCACTCAATCCAGCATAATGCATGGTCTTATGTGGCTGATGGCACCTGTTAACTTTTTGATGGTTACAGGGGGCTATCCATAGTATCGTATTTGCTTATATAATAAAGATGCAAGTGCGCACCTCCGGTTTGCAGTCCCATCCTATTACACACAACAGTGACATGCATTTGACAACCAAAAGTGTCACACAATTTTGAAATTGGGACATTGAGTTCTTGGGTTTCAAACTTACAGGGTCAACTGTGTAAACTGAAACATTAGAGAAGTGGGAGAAAATTGTTTAAACATGGCCCAAGTGACGTATGACAAGGGAACCCATTGATTTTTGAGTTTCCCACCTTTTTAAACTTAAGTGATCTGATTGCACCATTATCCCAGGGTCGATCATCTTGGAATTAAGTGAACTGGCAACCACGCAGTCTGGGCCAGTGTCCTAAGGACCACCATCCTGTACCTTCTGTCGTAATATTGCTGGGCCAGTGTCTGGAGTGACCTAGCAACCATACAAGCTGTACCAGTATACCGAGGTCTCCAACTTGAACCGCCATCCGGGAATGTGACATCATGCAGGCTGAGGCAAACTTGACAACATTGCTGGATAGGCCATTATCCCAAGGTCAGTCACCTTTCATTCACAACATGATAGGGCTACTATCTTGCATTTTCAACGAACAGGACACTAACCATCTTAAATTTTTGAATTTCCCACTATTTTTATGAATTTCCCAGCATTTTATACATAGAACAAAATGCCTATCTCAGAGGGATATTTTTGGGGGGGGGGGGGAGGGTCTGGGGGGAGGCTGGCAGTGGGGGTGGGGAAGGAAGGAAATCTGTCAACAAATAAGGTGGGCCAGAACTGTCCTAACTATATTGCTGACAATGAGATAACAACGTGTTCAACAGCAAACAGCCTCCCAGGGTAATCTTTGTTATGTATACTGGTTCAAATAACTTCGTCAGTCTCGAGCTCTGATCTTCCACAGTCTACGACTGATCGTCCTATCCGAGAATAAAGTTAGGGCTATATTTCGCTAGAACGATAAAACCGAAGGGCTTTACTCTGTTACTGATAGTCATTCTTGAAATAGCTGTTCTTGTCAGCGGGGTGTATTTCTCATTTAACACCCTCAGCACATTCACTTCTGCTTCGTGGAACACAGTATTCTGCAGCTGGTTGTGATAAGAATCCGACATTACAGGAGGAGACTAGTGTTCAGAGAGGATGGCCATCAGTGATGACGTCCATGAGATTTCTTGACATTTTAATAACTGTTGGCCACGGAGGACTTTCCCCTGTGGCGGCCTGACCTTCATATATGGTCGTCTCGGTTAATACCTCTGAGTTCGGCAGCAAGACAAGTTTCCGGTACTGCTGTACGGCAATGTGTAATGGCTGTGACTTGTTGGGGAGCGAACCCGTCCAGGGTACAGTGACAGGCTTCGGCCCAAAGGTCAACTGTCTGCAGTTGACTGGCGCGAATAGAACTGTTGTGATGATTGACGTCTCACCGAACACTAGTCTTCTTTTCTCTGCAGTAAGGCACAACGCATCCAGAGCGTCCACAATGGAAACATACTGGCGTGATGCGATATTTCTGTTCTTTTATGAGGTATTATACTCAGCAGAGGAGTTGATTTTACCCGTGTTGGTCGGACACTGGGTTGTCATTTGATGGCTGCAGCATATATCCAACTTGGTCTAGTCCATTCTTCATGGCGTGCCCGGCTGTTCGCGAAGATTGGAGCTAAAGATCGGCAGATCTCTTCTTCAACATTCCGCATTGCCTTCAGAAACGCAGGGCCGACATTTTTGTCTGCCGTCTCTTGTGTCCCCGATCCGACATTTCTCGGAGTATATCTTTTCTTACTGCCTGCCACATGAGAAAGGCCAAAACATTTTGTATGTGGGAAAGTAATTTTCCACATAATGCTGGGCGTTGGCTTTCAAGTGTTCTTCCGCTAGTCGTCACCAAATGTTTTCTTCAGTCTCACCAGAAATTCGTGCCAGTTTCTCTACGTTGTTCTTGAACTATTGTTGGGCTACACCAGCAAAGTAAAAGTACACATTTCCCAAATACGTTACGTCATCCCACATATTTGGCGACTCGAACGAGTCCTTTCAGCTACTTTGTCAGGTGATGACTAGCGTCTCCGTTAAGACACTGACGGACGCACGAAGCATAGCTGACTTACTCTCGGTTTAGAATTCATTAATTTCCCAAATATACTGGGCTTTGGAAGAATGTACTGCCTGTATCTCGGCCACTGTCGATGTAGGCGACGGTTTATACGTTGCCTAATTGGAGCTCCGGTGATCTAGATATTTGGAAGGTTTAGAGACTCCAACAAACAGTGTGACATCTTAATCTACAAACAAATGCGAACTTTCAAAGTTTTCGCGAAAGCATGCGCGAAATGCAGTAACAGCGAAAGGCAAGACAGCCGGAGATTACTGTTCCAGTGTGAACACTGAAAAGTGGTGGTTTAATAGCAGGCTCCGTCGTTATATCCAGAAAGAAGACAGCCCCCCACCATTAACATTAGACGTAACTACACTAAACTCTATTTTTTTGTACTACAAAAGGTACAAACTCAGGCACGATTGTTGTAACTGAAACTATATGCTAATTTCTAGCATATCAGCAGAGAATTACGAAAAACCATAACTTCAGAACTTGGTGTGAGAGCTCTACTTGGCGGTGTCTGCGCCGCAATATCCGATTGCGGCTGCCTTGTCATTCAACTTTAGCTCGTTTCTCGCATATTTTTGCGAAAAGTTTCAACGCCGACATCACCAGCCGTTGTACCACTACAATCCTCTTTTCAAGAACTTATGAATGGCTGTAACAAAAAATTTTCGATCCAAAATCTTAAACATTGCTGCCATTTGACTAGTTTGAAAAAATGAACCAACCAGTTGCAGACCAAAGGTTTCTTTAGCCCTAGACATAGGTATAGATATTTATGAAAATATCTTCCTCATAAGGAGTGAAGCTGAAAATGTATATAAGCGGTTACATGCTATTTTTACATAAATAAGAAAATATTCTTAATAGAAAAATATTTGTAAGATGAGCGTACTCACTCGTTACTTCACATCGGGGTAAATTACGGGTCAGAATATGTGCACAAATTTATTCGCCCACTGGTAAAGGGTCTTATATCATCATCATCAACATCATCATCATCATCATCATCATCATCATCATCATCATCATCATCATCATCATCATCATCATCATCATCATAATCATAATCATAATCATCATCATCATCATCATCATCATCATCATCATCATCATCATTTAAGACTGATTATGCCTTTCAGCGTTCAGTCTGGAGCATAGCCCCCCTTATACAGTTCCTCCATGATCCCCTATTCAGTGCTAACATTGGTGCCTCTTCTGATGTTAAACCCATTACTTCAAAATCATTCTTAACCGAATCCAGGTACCTTCTCCTCGGTCTGCCCCGACTCCTCCTACCCTCTACTGCTGAATCCATGAGTCTCTTGGGTAACCTTGCTTCTCCCATGCGTGTAACATGACCCCACTATCTAAGCCCGTTCGCCCTGACTGCTACATCTATAGAGTTCATTCCCAGTTTTTCTTTGATTTCCTCATTGTGGACACCCTCCTGCCATTGTTCCCATCTACTAGTACCTGCAATCATCCTAGCTACTTTCATAGCCGTAACCTCAACCTTGTTGATAAGGTAACCTGAATCCACCCAGCTTTCGCTCCCATACAACAAAGTTGGTCGAAAGATTGAACGGTGCACAGATAACTTAGTCTTGGTACTGACTTCCTTCTTGCAGAAGAGAGTAGATCGTAGCTGAGCGCTCACTGCATTAGCTTTGCTACACCTCGCTTCCAGTTCTTTCATTATGTTGCCATCCTGTGAGAATATGCATCCTAAGTACTTGAAACCGTCCACCTGTTCTAACTTTGTTCCTCCTATTTGGCACTCAATCCGTTTATATTTCTTTCCCACTGACATTACTTTCGTTTTGGAGATGCTAATCTTTATACCATAGTCCTTACATTTCTGATCTAGCTCCGAAATATTACTTTGCAAACTTTCAATCGAATCTGCCATCACAACTAAGTCATCCGCATATGCAAGACTGCTTATTTTGTGTTCACATATCTTAATCTCACCGAGCCAGTCTATTGTTTTCAACATATCATCCATAAATAATATGAACAACAATGGAGACAGGTTGCAGCCTTGTCTTACCCCTGAAACTACTCTGAACCATGAACTCAATTTACCGTCAACTAACTGCTGCCTGACTATCCATGTAAAGACCTTTAACTGCTTGCAAAAGTTTGCCTCCTATTCCATAATCTGGTAGAACCGACAATAACTTTCTCCTAGGAACCCGGTCGTATGCCTTTTCTAGATCTATACAACATAGATACAATTCCCTGTTCCACTCATAACACTTCTCCATTATTTGCCGTAAGCTAAAGATCTGGTCCTGACAACCTCCAAGAGGCCTAAACCCACACTGATTTTCATCCAATTGGTCCTCAACTAATACTCGCACTTTCCTTTCAACAATACCTGAGAAGATTTTACCCACAACGCTGATTAAAGAGATACCTCTGTAGTTGTTACAATCTTTTCTGTTTCCATGTTTAAAGATTGGTGTGATTACTGCTTTTGTCCAGTCTGATGGAACCTGTCCCGACTCCCACGCCATTTCAATTATCCTGTGTAGCAATTTAAGACCTGACATTCCACTGAATTTGATGAGTTCCGACTTAATTTCATCCACCCCAGCCGCTTTATTGCACTGCAATCTATTGACCATTTTCTCCACTTCCTCAAATGTGATCCTATTTCCATCATCATTCCTATCCCATTCTACCTCAAAATCTGAAACATTACTGATCGCATTTTCACCTACATTGAGCAACTCTTCAAAATATTCCCTCCATCTGCCCAAGGCATCCACAGGATTCACCAGCAGTTTTCGTGACCTGTCCAAAATACTTGTCATTTCCTTCTTACCTCCCTTTCGAAGACTGCTAATTACACTCCAGAATGGTTTTCCAGCAGCTTGACCCATAGTCTCCAACCTGTTTCCAAAGTGTTCCCACGATTTCTTCTTGGATGCTGCAATTATCTGTTTGGCGTTGTTTCTTTCTTCAACATAACTTTCTCTGTCTACCTGAGTTCTGGTATGTAGCCATTTTTGATACGCCTTCTTTTTCCTTTTACAGGCTGCCTTGACTGTATCATTCCACCAAGCTGTTTGCTTCATCCTACTTTTACACACTACTGTTCCAAGACATTCTTTAGCCACTTCTAGTACTGTGTCCCTGTACCTTGTCCATTCCTTTTCCAATGACTGTAATTGACTACATTCAACTAACTGATACCTTTCTGAGATCGCTGTTATGTACTTGTGCCTGATTTACTTGTCCTGAAGTTTCTCCACTCTTATCCTCCTACATATGGACCTGACCTCCTGCACTTTCGGCCTCACAATCCCAATTTCACTGCAGATTAAATAATGATCAGCGTCATCAAAGAATCCCCTGAATACACGTGTGTCCCTCACAGCCTTCCTGAATTCCTGATCTGTTATTATACAGTCAATGACAGATCTGGTTCCCCTGCCTTCCCAAGTATACCGGTGAATGTTCTTATGTTTAAAAAAGGAGTTTGTGATTACTAAGCCCACACTGGCACAGAAATCCAAGAGTTGTTTCCCGTTCCTGTTGGCCTCCATATCCTCTCCAAATTTACCCATAACCTTTTCATACCCTTCTGTTCGATTTCCAATCCTGGCGTTAAAATCACCCATGAGCAGAACACTGTCCTTGTCCTTTACTCTAACAACTACATCACTGAGTGCCTCATAAAAACTATCCATCTTATCTTGATCTGTCCCTTCACAATGCGAATATACTGACACAATCCTAATTTTCTTGCTAGACACTGTCAAATCTATCCACATCAGTCGTTCGTTTACATACCTTACTGCAACTACGCTGGGTTCCATTTCTTTCCTGATGTAAAGCCCTACACCCCATTGTGCTATTCCTGCTTTGACTCCTGACAGGTAGACCTTGTATTCTCCCACTTCCTCTTCTTTCTCACCCCTTACCCGAATGTCACTAACAGCTAAAACGTCCAGCCCCATCTTACTTGCAGCCTCTGCCAGCTCTACCTTCTTCCCAGAGTAGCCCCCATTGATATTAATAGCTCCCCATCTCATTACCATTTGTTTGCCAAGTCGTATCTTAGGAGTCCCTGGTTTGTCAGTTAGAGGTGGGACTCCGTCACCTCCAAAGGTCCGAGGCATTTTGCTCTGATTGTTGCCAGCATCATATTTAAAGTACCAGGGAAGCAGGTTGCTAGCCTTACTTGCCCCGAGTACCATTGGGTTTTACCCCTAACGGCTGAGGGACTAACCGGTGGATTTGGTAGTCTTTGCCGTATGAGCACAAAGGTGACCACGACTCAGAATATGTCCGAGATGCCCAGCCTTATTCCAAAGTAACTGGTATCCCGACTGTCGGGACCACTTACTTGGCCACTCATACGTTGCCCGTGGTTCATGAACTAGGACATGACTACAGGAACCCACACCATGAACCACAGGGTCTTATCTACATAAAATTATAACAGGAGCTCAAAGAATAAGTATTCACCATGCCAGAGACAAAGGCCAACTGTCCAAAGGTAAGGGCTAAAGCGATAAAGAAAAACTGGGATGCAGAAGGCGCTAAATACATGCGCGTAAGAATCACGCCGAGCTTGTGTTAAGTAACAGCATTATACTTTAAAGTAGGAATGAAATTTTCTTCTGCAAGGCTGCTACAGGTATACGTTACGTATAAAATCTCTAATACATTTGGTGACAGGATAATTCTGTACGTAAATTCAGCGTCTGTTTACAAAGGACTAAATGCATGTTGAAAGAAGAGCAACTATGAGCTAAAACAACTTCACTAAAATGATAAACGTCTATTTAACACTACGGAAGTTTAAGCTATAAGGAAAAATTGGAATTCGGTGGCTGCTATACAGGGTGAAGCAAAATTCGCGCACTCAGCCTTCACAGCACGACTCCGCACATGTCAGCGATAAAAAAAGTCTCTCCAAAAATTTCGTCTGGTGAGTACATCCGGGAGAAAAAGGACGTTAAGAGTGGCAACCTGGCAACACTGTAACCACATGTATCGTAACTACCTCTGTGCTCACATCCTGGTTGTACTGTGCAGTTGGTGCATTGCAAAGAGTTTTGGGTTAGCAGGCAGGAGGTCGAGGGTTCGATCCTGGGTTGGGCGCATTTTTTTATTTGTTAATTTCATTCTGACATTTTATTCTGTAATATAAACTATTTCTTAGGTCAAGCTTATCCTAAATTTACAACATTTTGTAATGCTGAACATATGAAATACGTGGTTAGACAAATAAGAAATAGACAGTTGAAACAAATGACCTGTCATAGGACAGAATAACTACAAAAACAATACCAGTTTCGAAATGCTAA
Source organism: Schistocerca cancellata (assembly GCF_023864275.1). Taxonomy (NCBI): domain Eukaryota; kingdom Metazoa; phylum Arthropoda; class Insecta; order Orthoptera; family Acrididae; genus Schistocerca; species Schistocerca cancellata. Next base: position 515,794,590 of record NC_064634.1, read on the forward strand.
AGATGAGAGCACAGTACAATAACACAACATCTACTTTTCATTTATACTACATGTAATATGATCGTTCAGACGTCGCACATTAGCCCGCATGAGCTTCACAACAGAATACGTTGTGCTCAGAACGACAGATGCTGAAAGCGACCTCCCTCCACGTCCAAACAATGCGTAACTCGCCGGATCATACAACTCTGGTTCCTTCCCACCAAAGGTGCATTCACAGTAACACGCGCTACCAATTCTTCCACATTCGTCGGAGGAGTAGAGTACATGTGGTCTTTCAAGTGTCCATACAGGAAGAAATCCAGGGGACTTCGGTCAGGTGAAAGCGGTGGTCATACAACTGGACCTCCACGTCCGAGCCATTTCCCTGGAAATGTTCTGTCTAAATACTGTCCCACATTGATTCCAGAGTGTCGAGGTGCACCAGCACTTTGGAACCATATCTCCTGCCGAACATGTAGTGGAAAATCTTCATGCGCATCAGGCAGATAGTTCGAGAGGAATGCATGATACCTTCGTGCAGTCAACTGGTCAGGCAACTTGTAGGGCTCAACCGCCTGCCAGCCAACATTCCGGCCCAGACATTGATTTCAAAGCCAACTCGGTATCCACGGTAGTGGGTGATGTGTGGGTTAACCTCATACTAATGGTGAGCACTGTGCATATTGAAGACACCCTCACGAGTGAATGCTGGTTCATCTGACCAAATTACGGTGTTCCCAAAGCCATCGTTGGCTTCCTGTTGTCGTTGGCACCATTCACAGAATTGCATTCTCTGACGGCGATGTAGAGGAAGCAGGTGTTGCGTGAAAGCATAATAGTAGGGGTGCAGCCCATGCTCGTGCAGCATGTTAACGACCGTGCTTTGCAAGACAAGCGGCTGCCTTGACACGCTACGCGTACTTCGCTAAGGTTCTTGGTGTATGCGGGCTTTCCAAAACACTAAAATGACATGAAATGATGTTGGTGTGGCCCCACCTACGTACCCTCTGACTCGAAGTTGAAATATTAAAAGCTTTGGCTGGTTTCGTTGTCTAGGGGCTGGGATACGTAGTTGCCGCATTACAGACCAAATACTGCTGAGTCTACAGTATACGATAAGAATACTCACATGAATCGAATGGTCGAAGGTTTCTATCACTCGGCAATTGCAAATTATGAAAGTAACATAAATTTATAAATGAAAGATTGCGATTAAATAAAATCTGCAGGTACTACCTTAACGACGTTAAATGATGAGTACGATAGTAGAAGTGCTTTTGAGAATGCGGTATATTTCTGCAAACCACTTACTGGCGTCGATGGTCCAGCGATTAAACAAAATATAAGTTGAATGACAGGGAAACAATAGATTCGTACTGCACGTAATTAGTTATGAACAACAACATAGCTCGTGAGATTTTCACTTCTAAACGCACACTACGTCTTCACTGTAGAAACCTCGGAAGTCTCTCAAGTTGACAAGTGCGCATTCCGAAGTATTTCTATGTCTGGCGACCACGCACAAACCGCTCCACACTCCAAGTGTCTCCCGCGACCTCGCCGCGCCGTCGCATCCAGCACTTCCCGTGTTCTGTGCGAGTGTCCAGAACTGCCACACTGCCAGAACTACCTCTTGTGCTCCCCGGAGACGATCGCTGTGATTGGCTAGAGCGCTTCCGCCCCGTCTTCAAACCAACGCCCTCTCAAACATAATGAAGCACATTCGAAATACTGGATTTACATTTAAATAACTTGAAATTAAATAAATATTCCTACGGCTAGACCATAACACGCTCTAACACACATTATTAAATATATAAATAGATTAAATAAACATGTCAACGGAATAGCAACGAAAGGTAGGCCAGCAGCCTAATGTGTCTGTGCTTTCTAAAACACAATAAATATTTAACCAATTTCTTCATGAATAGTATATACCGCATATAAACAAAGACAAAGATGAATAAATATACAGGGTGGAGCAAGAAATGTGTTACCAACTGTTTCTTTCACAATTTACGACGCAACTTAGATATCCCGCTGGGATCTCTACAGCAGTACCAGCAGAGCTTGGAAAAACAAATGAGTTACGAAATGTGTAATTCACGATACTGCCGCTAGGAGACTAGTAAGCAGCAATGGCTGACAATGGGAGACTGACGACAGAGCAACGATCGGCAATTGTGTTACTTTTTCATGAAACGAAAAGCCTTGTTGTGACTCAGAGACATTTTCGACAACAGTTTAACACACGATGGGCCCTTTGCAAGAATACCATCCACATGTTGTACGATAAATTTGTACAGGAAGGAACAGTATTGGAAGCGAAGCGATCTCGGCCTAAGCCTGTTCGTTCGCCGGAGAATAGTGAAGCGGTACGAGTTGCTGTACAGAGAAGTCCAGGGAAATCGTGTAGAAAGGTAGCAGTGCAACTGCGAATGTCAAGACGCCCCGTTCAACGCATTTTTAAAAGTGATCTCCGTATGTACCCATACAAGATGACCTCTGCACGGAAGCTCACTGAAGAACACAAGCAGCAGAGACTACTGTTTGCTCAGTGGGCGGAGGATAGGGAAGAAACTCTCCACAACGTTTGGTTTTCAGACGAGGCGCATTTTCATTTAGACGGTGTGGTTAACAAACAAAATGTACTCTTTTGGGCCACTGAAAACCGACAAGTCGTTCACTAACGACAACATTATGCTCCGAGGATTACAGCGTGGGCAGCAATATCCAGTCACGGACTTATTGGACCCTTTTTCTTTGAAGAAACTGTTGGGGGTACCTAAAGGAAAAAATTTTCCCGAAACGTCCACGTGAGTTAATGGAGCTCAAAAGACTTATTCTTCAAGCTTGCAGTGAAATTACGGAAGACATGTGCCGTAGGGTAATCACTAACTTCAGTGTTCGTTTGAAGGAAATTAGGAAACGAAATGGTGGACATATTGAGCATGTGCTGAGTTAGAACAAATCTCCACGGACGGCTCTTCATTGTAGTATATGTTCCTTTCAGATTGTATTGACAAGTTTATATTAAAAAACAAAATGGTAACATTTCGTGCGCCACCCTGTTTTTATAAGCATGCTGCTACCGTTTTTTTCGTGTAATTGTGGAGTACTTATGGCCTGACGCGATCTATAGTAATCGGCCACTTTGACCTCCAATAACTCATGTACTATTCAAATTACATGCCTGTAATTCATACCAATTTATGTTTACACTAATAGCTTTCTAAAGGCACGTAGATCGACGAAATCGGATGAACCGTTTAGATTTTCGAAATTCGTTGCTGGGTGTTACTTGTATAATTTATCGTCGGATACTAAACTTTAAACTAATAAATATATTGAAAATCTGATTACACCATCAGAGTCGTCATGCAAATAATAGTAAGGTACATGTTTCTTTTTGAGGTATCACGATTCATCTGGCTACTATTAATTTCTATACGGACAGTGAATGTCTGCCACGATGGTTTCACAAAGTCCAGCATCTTTGGCATTCTCGGCATACAAGTCTCTTTCACTGACACAGCGTCACCGTGGAATTCCCAGCCGCGCCACGCCTGGACCCCGGCTAACGTTCGGCACCACGTGGTCCAGCTACTGTGCGGCACCACGCGGTTGCCAACGAGCCGCGGCTTTGACGGGCCTCCTGTGCGGCCGACTCATCTCCGAACATGGAATGTCTCCAGGGCGCCACAGCTCGCCCGTTACCTCCAGAACAGCCTCCTCAGTAGCTGGGGCACGGCGAGTCCGTGGACGGCCTCTGTCACACGATGCTGGTAGGAGATAACCTGACTCCCGAAGGCGCAGCTCCAGATGACAAAACACATTTTTTCTGGATGGCGTCGACGAGGATATCTAGCAGCAAATTCACGAGAGGCAACACCAGCCCGGTTATCAACATATACATCGTTTGCTTATGCCATATGTCTCCCACAATGATTTAGAGATTTACAATGAGAAAATTCAATACGTGTACGCATGTACATACGAGTTTGTCACGGGCGCGTTACTCCGGGTCCCTATCTAGTGGACAATGCGTACAGTATAAACACACCGTCAGTCCTGCGCGCTGTTCCACCTAATGCTCATTACCCTTCTGACAGATATTGTTCTGAATGGTTCATCCCGACACCGCTAATAGTGAAATGTTCGATTTCGAATTACACTGTTTCCCTAACGGTAATAGACGTGGTGTTTCCACAATCATATCAATAGAATAATAATAAGAAGAAGAAGAAGAAGAATAATGTATTGATACACATGCTAAACAGCATGCGGTTACCAGACTCATTGTTGAAAGGCATAATTAGTGGAACAACGGTGATAACACACACAAATAGTGACCGAGTTTGGACACTATTCACAAAGCACGTTGCTAGTCCTACTGGTAACGTAAGGCCCTAACGAATTGTAATATACCTGAACGAGGCAAGAATAATAGTTGATACTAGTCAATGGGGTCATTGGAGGAAGGTACAAAGAAAATAGGTTTCGCGTCTAGTAGATGATGTGGTGCGAATAAATTCACGCCCACGATGTGGAAAGGGCTTCTTCCAAAGCTGACCAGTCTTCCATTTCTACGATTATAGAATGTAAGTTCAAATGTTTTCTAGAGGACCCGCTGCAATCGCTGTAGACGATTAAGATGCCAGATACCGTACCACCTGTACTACATTTACCAAATAAAAAACGAGTGCCTAAATCAAGGATCGAACCCTCGACCTCCTGCATGCTAACCCAACTGCACAGAACACCCAACATGTGCTGACAGATGTAGTCGCCATACGTGTGGTTCCAGTGTTGCCACATTGCCACTCCTTAACGTCCTTTTTCTGCCGGATGTACTCGCCAGACTCAATTTTGGGAGAGATTTTTTATCGCTTGCATGCGAGGTGTCACGCTGCGAAGCCCGAGTGCGCGAATTTCGCTTCACCCTGTATACATGAGCGTGAGCACTGCCTCTTGCTGGTGTTAAGTAACGTATTTTACATTAAAGCAATGTGAATCTCTTATGGAAGGCCACCAATAAATGCAATAATTTTAGAGGTATACATTAAATATAAAATTATCTCTAAAACGTTTAACTAGCGGAGTGATACTGCACGTAAATTTAGTGTGCAGAAGATAACAATTATATTACAAAAAATTATTTTTGTTACAAAAAATGGAGGAAAGACTAAAATGGATCACGTTTTACTGCAACATAAGTAACGAGAACCCTCAGTTGAAAAGAGCACGAAAAATGAAACCCAGTGATTTGAAATATAAGTAGTTCAACAGTAAAGGAGAAGTATTTAGCGGAAAACGGTACGTTCGCCGGTGTTAGCGGAGATCGGTAAAGACGTATTATTTGGCCGTGAACAGCGGTTTAAGGCCATCAAGGAAGTGCTTGTTCACGAGTTGCAACTGATCGTTCAACATGTTACCGTCTCTCTTAGCCAGGTGCACTTTTTACGACTATGTGAGTACGCTTATCTCACAAGTATTTTTCTGTTATTAATATTTCGTTATGTATGTAAAATAGTTTGTAGCCGCCCATATACATTTTTAGGATCCACTTCTTCCGAAGAAGATATTTTTACAAATATCGCAACTTAGGTCACAGGCTAAATAAACCTGTGGTTTGCAACTGTTTGGCTCATTGTTTCAACCTCTTCACATTTCGATCCATTAAAAAAATGCGAAGGATACTAGTTCCAAATTTCGATTCACTTAAAAACTAGGAGTATTACCCATAGAGCAAAACTATGTGCCCCTGTATTTACTGTCACTTGCCAAAAACCTCGTTTCAGTGTATCGAACTTTGAACATAGCTGCTAAGGTTCAGTGACCGTATCAGAATTATATTAGAAACAAATAAGCCCTCAGTCACAAATATTAAGTCAAAATTGACCAGGTTTCGACGCTACTATGAGCGTCGTCTTCAGAATTAAGCTAACTGTTCTAAACATATTAGGTATATAATACATTAATAAAATTAAAGTTTGTACTGACAGGAAAGAGATGCAGTACTTACAAGTCACATTTAAAAAAATCTGAGCCGGAAAGGCGACGTCATGAATAGTTGTCAATAAGATGGCGAGCCGCTAAGGGCTGCTCGTACTTGATTGAACAAGGGTTGCAACAAGACTGAAGTGCCCACGTTGGAAAGTGTGGGCAAGTAAACATGGTGTTGCTACGAGCGCCATCTAGTAGGCGCAGAAACAACTAGGCTACTGTACATTCAAAATTAGACACATGAAATTATGATGCAGCTGATTCAGGCATAACGTAAGCACTAATAATAATAGGTTGAAGTTACATATTTATCTGCTTTAAACATACATTTTGTAACGTGAAAAAACGTCAGTTATGACACACAAGAAAACAGCAAAGATGTAACAGGAAAACAACATTTCGGCAAACTGCATGAGGAAATCTGAATCAAAGATCGAGCAATGGTTTTATACAGTCGAAAAAGTTTTTATTTCGCAGCTGCAGCTGTTCGTTGAGAATGAGGCCATCATGACGAGAGAGATGTTTGAAAATCTCCAATCCTCTAAAACATCTAACCTACGCCCCGTCTTTTCAGTATGCAGAATATTGTTATCGCCTATGGCTTTAGGCACGTGTCTAGTAATTAAGAGATGATCGGCAAAGGATGAATTTAGGGGACTGGTGTCGTTCTTTCTTTTTTCACTCTGCCGTCCACCGAGCCACCTCTACACCACTTTCAACAGAAAAGTTTAACGAGGAGATTAATTTACTTAAAACCATAGCAGTCAATAATGAATATACGCCTAACATAGTGGACGATATCCTAAAAAAGAAAACTGCAAGAACTACCACGCTCAACACCTCATGCGCTGAAGTTAATCCAAAAAAAGTTTTTTCTATTCCTTTCGTAGGACCCATTTCCTATCAGATTCAGCGCATGCTTCGCAACAAATACAACTGCAATGTTGCCTTCTCTACTAATAATAATCTGAAGAGAAACTTCATTCATAATTTGAAATCCATTCGCTCCCCTACAGAAAGTTCTGGCGTTTATAAGATCATCTGTGATACCTGCTCCTCCTATTATATGGGGCAAACCGGACGTGCTTTCACCATCAGATATGAAGAACATCTTTTGAGAAAGAACGACCCCGATTACAAGCAAACTGGTTTTTCCTTTTAATATTTTCTATAAATTATAATAAAACGTTTTGGAGTTTTTTCAGTGTCTTGGATATCGAAACAGTAGCCTATTGAACTGCAAAAACAATACATGTAGTGGAAACATCGAAGTATTTTTCGATATATCGTCATAACATGGGAGCTACCATGCCATGTATTGGATCGACAATAAATCGATTTAGACTCTAAAACAAAAGAACGGTGCGATGCACCACGAAGGAATTATCTGAATGTGACGCAAATCGGTATATGTAATATACATGAAAAGACAAACAAATGATTACAATTTCAGAAAATTTGGATAATTTATTTATAGCTTCACAAATTAAGCAAGTCAATAACACACTGGTCCACCTCTGGCCCTTAGGCAATCAGTTATTCGACTTGGCATTAATTGATAAATTTGTTGGATGTCTTCCTGCGGGACAGTGTGCCATATTGTGTCCAACAAGTGCCTTAGATCCTCAAAACCACAATATTGTAGGAGGGCTCTGCCCATTATGCTCGAATAATGCTCCAAAGGTTCTCAATTCGGGAGGGATCCGGTGACTTTGCTGGACGAGGTAAGGTAAAGCAAGCACGAAAGCAAGAAGTAGAATGTCTTGCCATGTGTGGACGAGCATCATCTTGCTGAAGTATGAGCCCAGGATGGCTTCACAAGAAGGACAGCAAAACGGGGCGCGAAAAATCGTCGATGTAGCGCGCCGTGCTGTGCTGCAAGACTGCCGCAGGTGACAACCAAAGGAGTCCTGCTATGAAAACAAATGCCAGCCAGACAACTACTGCTGGCCGTCAGGCCGTATGGATGTCCTGGGCGTCTCGAGATACGTCTCCGCTGGTCATCGAGGCTCAGTCCGAAGCGTAACTCATCACTGAAGACAATTCTCTCCAGTCAATGAGATTCCAGGTCGAAGATACAGAAAAACTGTAGTCTATAATATCTGCTGGAATCATTTAACTCAAAGGCAGATTTAAATATATCAAGTTCTGCAGGCATGAGACGGAACTATGACATAGGCAAAGTAGTATACAAGGTAGATGACAGACGTGCGTTAATTGACGTATCCAGGGAAAATACAGGCAGCCTACGAAAGAGATTAGTTGCAGGTCACCTGTGTGTCCGATCTGAGAATAATACTCAAGTGCACGGGACCCATACAAAATAGCATTCACACTAGTATTGAATGTATTCAAAGAAAGGAGGCACGAATAATCTTAAGCCCTTTTTACTTGTTGGCTAGCGTTACAGAAATGCTGGAAAAGTTGTCTCTGCAAACGTTTGCACAAAGATGCTAGTTATGCAGCAAAATTGTACTTACAGTCTTTAAAAACCAACATCAGCTGAAGACTCTAGGACTATGCTAGACCTGCCACCCCCCCCCCTCCTCCTCCCTACCTATTGGGCCTGTAGGGATCTCTAAGAGAATTTTAAATTAATTACTGCACGACCTGCGACATTCTTCTGCATATCTACGTACATGCTCTGCAAGATATTGTAGGTATTATCAGTTCGCCCACTTGTTCCTTTCGCATAGTAACCTATCTTAAAATTACTGTGTATATGTTTATTCATGTGCCCTAATCTACCTTATCTGTCTTACAACATCGATGCCAGATCTGCGATGGTTGCTGCATGACGAACACCGTCCGTACAGGTCTTCAAGGCCCAGGTTGAGGATACGGAGCGGCAAGTTGTCACCACACCGCTCTCCCGACCGTAGTCAGTTTTCGTGACCGGTGCCGCTGTGCCGCTACCTCTCAGTCAAGTAGCTCCACAATTGCCCTCACGAGAGCTGAACTGCAGCACGCGGCAGACCTGGACGGTGACCGTTCTAAGTGCAAGCCGAGCCGGCGATCTGACGGGAACCGGTGTTAACACTCCGGCAAGGCCGTTCGCTCTTCGGATACAGGTTCTTTAAATTTACCCAGCCTTGCAAAATTGTTGACGCTTTCGTGGACACTTGTTGACAAATTCCTTATTGGCTTCCGTCTCGGGTTCTTCAGCCGACATTCGTCTGATGAGTTTACTGACGCTTCGCCAGCACAAGTCAAAGCTTCACATTCCACTGTTACCCAGCCTTATCTTAGTCTACATACATGCTCCGCAAGCCACACTATGGTGTATGACGGAGGGTACCTCGTACCACTAACAGTCACTTCCTTTGCTGTTACAGTCGCAAACAGAGCAAGGAAAAAGGAGCCCTCTTTATGTCTCCGTACGATTCCTAATTTCTCTTATCCTATCTTCCTGGTCCTCACGCAAAATGTACGTTGGCGGCAGCAGGATTTTTCTGCAGTCGGTTTCGATGTTTTTCCTTTAATCCAACCTAGTAGGGATCCAAAACACCGGAACAGTACCTAAGAATGGGCCGCAATACTGTTCTGTACGAGGTCTCGACACTGTCCTATAATTCTCCCAATGAACCGAAGCCGGCAATTTGCCTCCCCTCCTACCATACTGAAACATGGGACTTAGCGAAAGGCAGGATTCGGTGTCGACGGGGCCTTACTGACAGTTGGTTGCCCAGTTTTTTTAAAAAAATCACGTACACTTTATTTGGAACCAATTGCAAATGAGGTTGACAATAAGGAACAACTATCAAATTTTACTATTAAGACACAATGTCTAGTAAAAAAATTCTTAAGCAAGTTGCATTCACGGCTGAAGGCCTTATTGACAAGACATTCAAATTATTTGTCGGCTGAAGGCCCCAATAGTAATAACCCATGACAATTTGACGGCTGAAGGCCTGGAGAGCAATTTTTAAAAACATTTAACCTTCTCCAACATATACTAAAATATTTTTTTACAAATCACATCATCAAGGTTTCACTATTAAGAGACAATATCTGATTAAAGGTTCTTAAGAGTTGCATTCACGGCTGAAGGCCTTATTGACAAGACATTCAAATTACTTTTCGGCTGAAAGCTCCAATAGAAATAACTCAAAATTAAAATATATTTAAAAAGAAAACAATCATCACAATCTGATCAAACCAAGAGAGAAGTGGGCCTCAAACAGTACTCCAGGGATCGGCCTGGGAAAGTCGCTCAACTTCGTAACCGATGAGACAGGCAGCCAAGTGTGGTATTCACTTAACCGGATGGCAACTCGAACTAGCGACAGTTTAAACGCAGCCCAACACTCTTGCGAAATCTACCTAACGTCTGATAACCAATACAACGATGGAATAACCCAGGCAAGGCAGGACCGGTGCACAGTACTGCGTCTTCAGAATCCGGTGTTTAGAACATCCAGAAGCAGAAGGAACCACTACAACCAAAGTAGTCCAAAAGAAACAACATATCCGGACGACAATCAAGGACGCTGTCAAACTACACACCTTACCGCACAGCAGCGGCAAGGCGAGGAAAGGTACACTCCGCGAAAACACGCTAACCTCCAGGGCAGGTTACTGGGGCGCTAGCGGCCACTAGGCAGAAAAATACTGCTGGTTGAACTTCGCCAAAAAACAGAAGGAATTCAATGATTAATAATAAGAAGTGGAGGACGGCTAACTAATCCCGCCAAATCCAAACACTCCACTCATTGCTCTTCGTCTCGGCGACCCTGCAAGCACCAACGCGCGAACAAACTGCGTGATCTCAAAATAGTGGACGTTTCACTACTGAGTTAATGTTCACTCAACTCAAACGTCCTGGGTTCGTTGCACAACGAGGCTGTCGCCCTCGCAACTGCAGCCCCTCGACCCGGCAGTGCTGCGTGCCGCCAGAGGTCCCGGCATGTCCTTGGGGTGCCGGAACTCACTGCTGCTCCGTCCCAAAGGAACTCCACGACACACTCCAACCCGGAAAACACTTGACGTACTTCCAAAGATAGTACCACAGCACTAGATATCGATAAACGCTGCTGCTGACACAACGCTAGTAACGTAGTGGCGCCCATTCAAAAAAATGAGCACTATGGGACTTAACATCTGAGGTCGTCCCCTAGACTTAGAACTACTTAAACCTAACTAACCTAAGGACATCACACACATCCATGCCCGAGGCAGGATTCGAAACTGCTGCCGTAGCAGCAGCGCGGTTCCGGACTGAGGCGCCTAGAACCGCTCGGCCACAACGGCCGGTGTGGCGCCAGTAAACACAAGAAGACGCCACTATCCCTATTACATGATTCCAACCTACCAACGGTACCAACTTGAGCCGCACACGGCTCACATACTTTCTTCGTCATTCTATTTCATAACACTTTGCAACTTGTAAGTAGGCTCTTTAGGTTTTTATGTTGGTAACGCCACGTAGCGCTCTGTATGAAAATCACTGACTGTGCTGTGTGCAGTCTGTGGCTGGTTGGCATTGTTGCAGTATTCGCTATTGTAGTGTTGGGCAGATGGATGTGAACTGCGCGTAGCGTTGCGCAGTTGGAAGTGAGCCGCCAGCAGTGGTGGATGTGGGGAGAGAGATGGCGGAGTTTTGAGAGGGGATGATCTGGACGTGTGTCCATGAGAGACAGTAAATTTGTAAGACTGGATGTCATGGATTGATATATATATATATATATATATATATATATATATATATATATATATAATGACTTTTGAACACTATTAAGGTAAATACATTGTTTGTTCTCTATCAAAATCTTTCATTTGCTAACTATGCCTTCAGTAGTTAGAATCTTTTATTTAGCTGGCAGTATTGGCGCGGTATTGCAGTAGTTCGAGTAACGAAGATTTTTGTCAGGTAAGTGATTCATGAAAGGTGTAGGTTACTGTTAGCCAGGATCATTCTTTTGTAGGGATTATTGAAGTTCAGATTGCGCTGCGCCAAAAACATTGTGTGTCAGTTTAGTGTTAAATCAGAATAGGTAAAGAGCGAAATGTCTGAGTACGTTCAGTTCTGCTCAGCTGTTTGAAAATCAAATAATGTAAGAGGTTTATCAGCACAGTAATTCATAAATTTTTCTAAGGGTATGTTTCAAACTTTACGCCTAAATGTTTAATCGACGTTTCTGCGTCGAGCAGCACACCACTAGTACTGTGTCTGAACATAACAGGATTCTTTTTCCTACTCATCTGGATGATATTACATTTTCTACGTTTAGAACTACCTGTCATTCACCACACTAAGTAGAAATTTTGTATAAGCCACCCTGTTTGGTCCTACAGGCACCCCTGCTCACCGTGTCCGTAATACCATTTATGTACAGGTCGTGGTCAGAAACAGTCTGAAAAGCTTGTAAGGGTGTTACAGTATAGGCTGCGCTGAGAAATAGTCGCTAAGAAAATAATTCGATATGTTGAACCGTTTCCGGGTTAATTAGCATCGAAGTTAGCCAATCATGCCGTTGCGCGCTCAAATTCAAGCGGCCCACTATAGACAGTGTCACCTTCTTCGTTTGTTTTCCTAAATCCGAACAAGAGAACGATATAAAAATTGGGCGAGGGACAGTAGTAAGAAATGAACCCGAGTCACAGGCTCAACAATCTCGTGCGCTATCATCTACGCCATGAGAAGGATCAACACTTATTGTATCTGGCGGCCCATATGAACCTGCGCACATAACGGCGTGATTCGCTAACTTCAGTGCTAATTAACTCGGAAACGGCGCAACCTAAAGATTTTTTTCTTAAAAATTATTGTTCAGCAGCACATAGCCTGCAACCTCCTCATAAGTTTGTCACACTGTTTCTGACCAGCCCGTATAAAAGACAAGAGCTCTCCTATCACACTTCCCTGCGGCGCTCCTGACGATACCCTTGTCTCTTTTGCTTTATTAGAGGCGTCACCTGACATTTATCCACATACAGCCAGCTCATCTAGCTGTAGTAAAACTGATTTAAGTGATAAATTGTGTTCTCTGGATATTCCTTCAAAGTCTCTCTGCGCTTCCTTACGATCGTCCAACAACGCCACTTTACTGTATGCAAGAGTATCGTCAGTGAACAATCTTATAGTGTAGTGTGCCTGATAAATCGTTTACCTATCGAAACATCGGTGTGCCTATCACGCTTCCTTGGGGCACACCCAATTTTAGTTTCGGTTCTGTCGAACAATCACAGTCCAGCCAACCAGCTCAACGAAGACCAAAAGAGGTCAACTTGTAAGTAGGCTGTTTAGGTTTTTATATTGGTAACGCCACGTAGCGCTCTGTATGAAAATCACTGGCTGTGCTGTGTGCAGTCTGTGGCTGGGTGGCATTGTTGCAACATTCGCCATTGTAGTGTTGGGCAGTTGGCGTTGCGCAGTTGGAGGTGAGCCGCCAGCAGTGGTGTATGTGGGGAGAGAGGTGGCGGAGCTTGGAGAGCGGATGATCTGGACGTGTGTCCATCAGAGACGGTAAATTTGTAAGACGGGATGTCATGAACTGATATATACTATGACTTTTGAACACTATTAAGGTAAATACATTGTCTGTTCTCTATCAAAATCTTTCATTTGCTAACTATTCCTACCAGTAGTTAGTGCCTTCAGTAGTTAGAATCTTTTATTTAGCTGGCAGTAGTGGCCCTCGCTGTATTGAAGTAGTTTAAGTATGAAGATTTTTGTCAGGTAAGAATTCATGAAAGGTATAGGTTAATGTTAGTCAGGGACATTCTTTTGTAGGGTTTGCGTTGCGCTAAAAAATATTGTTTGTCCGTTTAAGCACAGGCATGTATAATTTTTCTAAGGGGACGTTTCAAACTGCGGGAAAAAATCTGTGTAGTCGCAAAAATTGCACAGTGGTACGGAGAAGTGTCATGAACAAGTACTAAAAATCCTGACGGGTGAGGTGTGAGCATGGGGGATAGGTGGCATTAAACTGTTTTTCTTGAATATCTCGGAAACCATGTCTTCTAGAGAAAATGTTTTCCAGTACAAAATTAAATTGCAACAGATTTTCTGCAGGAAAGGTCCTATTCATTTTTTCTGCAAGACTAACAGTTTAAATTGATCTTTATTTCTAAATGAAGTGTGTTAAGATCTAATAATCAATATGTGTAGCACATCTAAGTGTAGTAGAACTAAGGGATAAATTCTGCCCTGTGGGTGTAAGTTTCTGAAGAAGAGAAATTTGTTAACATCGAGCTTAGATTCAAGTGTCAGGAAGTCGTTTCTGAAAGTATTTGTATGGAGTGTAGCCATGTATGAAAGTGAAACATGGACGATAACTAGTTTGGACAAGAAGAGAATAGAAGCTTTCGAAATGTGGTGCTACAGAAGAATGCTGAAGATTAGAAGGGTAGATCACATAACTAATGAGGAGGTATTGAATAGAATTGGGGAGAAGAGGAGTTTGTGGCGCAACTTGACTAGAAGAAGGGATCGGTTGGTAGGACATGTTCTGAGGCATCAAGGGATCACCAATTTGGTATTGGAGGACTGCGTGGAGGGTAAACATCGTAGAGGGAGACCAAGAGATGAATACACTAAGCAGATTCAGAAGGACGTAGGTTGCAGTAAGCAGTGTGAGATGAAGATGCTTGCACAGGATAGAGTAGCATGGAGAGCTGCATCAAACCAGTCTGAGGACTGAAGACCACAACAACAACAACAACAACAAGTGTGGGTGTGACACGCTGGAGAGTAGGCGCCTCGGGGCAGCAGGTGCGTCGCCAGACCGTGTTCAGGCATTCCCCCCTTTTCTAGGCCACCAAAGTGAAGAGCGAGCACTTGGTCCCTGTTCTCTCCGCCCCACTACGCACACAAAGCCACTGCAGGATGTTTCAGAAATTTATCCGCCCTTCCACAAAGCACCTTACGAATCACTGGCCGCACAGTGTGCAAACGCTCACGGGGCTGCGTGTATTTTCCACAAACTGCGTTAACACTATGTGCAATGCAGATATGAGTTACTGACAAGGAATGCATAAGGGCAGACTCTACGTCTGTACACATTGTTCTACAGTACTAGGGGGAAACTGATTCTCAGTCATCCTGTACCGCAGCTATAGCGTTCTTCCGAGACAAGCAACTTCCCCATCAAGAGCATTGTGGGCGTTCCAAATTAGAGACAGACTGTACCTTTCCATCGTTTCCTGTCCAGTTCTCCAGTAGGAAAAATAACTTCATTGTGCTTGTGTTTATATTATGCAGTTATTTTCCGTTTATTAAGTGAGTACTTATTTGAAGTTGTTAAGTGACTTTTATGTGAAATACTTATCTGTAAACAATGGCCAGGAACTGCTTAATTTGTGTCATTTTGTCAATGACCTTTGGAGTGTTGCTGGGAAACGGATTACATTGGTAAATGTGGCATCCTTTTCCTGTATATGTTGTGTAGCCGTAGACGTGTAACTGTGTTGTACTCACTTAATGATGAATTAATAGATCACCAAAAAGTTACAGCACTTGCCTAATTGTGTCACTAGAGGACTACATAAATCTATTCAAAGATCGCTGGCACTTGTACTGTGGGCTGCGCTGAGTGCAGCTACTTACTAAACTGCGATGTCACATATCGCTAGCACCCCGCGGGCGTCACAGTCGGCAACAGAACTGCCAGGTTCCGTCAGCAGCCGTGTGCGCTCGGGCAGATCCAGTGGTACGCACCTGTTGAGCCACGGCTCTGTCGCCCCACTCGCATTTGGAGCCCCTTCACTGTGTGATGCTACATCGACACTACCTAGCCGCGGCTCTCACATCACCGATCATCCTTTTTGACACTGAGCGCTGGACTGCATTTCTGCATTATTTGTAATGAGTCTTCATACACTTGGAGAAATACAGGTTAAGTAAATCTTCTGTGTGCTGTCCTCACCTGTACGCTAGTTATTTCTGCTCACGACCAGCTTTCCCATGAGGACAGCTTTTCTGTAGCCCATCTCTGCTTACCAATGTGCGTGGAGTGGTACAAAATATGCCTGACGACGAAGATGGGATTTTTTCTCTCACTTTTTCAGTTTTATCTGACAGCTTCCAATGTTATTGCTTTTCCAGTTAAAGTTGTTACAAAAATCTGCATGCCTTCTCTAAGAATTAGCACTAGATGCAATGTAGAATTTTTTTGAATCCTTTTGTAATGAGACAGCGCCTGTCCATCTTCCAACTATTTTCCTTCAAAGATAAGTCTCTGTTGGTCTAGTGGAATGCTAAATCCTTGCCTTCACGTTTTTTGTTGTGTCTGATAACTCAACTTCCAATGTTACTGTTTTTCCAGTCCAGGTTTTGACAAATATTTGCATCTCACCTCTGAGACAGCGAATGAAGTGAAGTGTTGATTGTGCTACAGGCTTTTTGCGCTCTGCCCTTTCACAGTGGTCGCCATGTCGACGGCCACCGTCATCTGGGGATGGCGCCCTCTTCCTGGACCCCCTGCAGTCGCCGTCATACCTCTACCTTCGTTTCCTGCTCTACCTCTGGGTGCGCACTCTCTGCCTGGTTTTTTGGCTGGTGTTCCTGGGTGGGTTCAGGGCATATGCTGGGGTATTGGCAGGAGCTTAGCATCGGCCTCAGTTTCAGGTACCATCTCCTTATTGCCGCCTGCATCCAGCCCTCCACCCTGTCGTACGCATCTACACTAATGACGACGGTGCAGAGGTTTGTGAGGGAGGGACGTGGTGTCACATATTGATCCCACCGTACGGCGTCAAAGTTGGCAATGAAACGCCGATAGCGATTGTACAGGATGAGCCGGACCCAATGGCGCACGCCTACTGAGCCACACCTCCAGTGGCTCTGTAGTACGAGCGCGCTCTGCTGCCACAGTGCAGGGTGGCCGGCAGCACCTGCTAACCCCGCTTGAGCCCGGCGCCTCATCACTATGTGTAGCTACGCGGATGCCACCTAGTCGCAGTTCCAACACCACAGAGCGTGCTTTACTTCAGAGAGCCTCATCCTTCTTGACATTGAGAGCTGGACTTTATTTCTTACTGCAATATTTGTAATGAGTCTGCTTGGAGAAATATAATTAAATCTTCTGTTTGCTGTGCTAACTCGTTTACTAATCATTTCTGCTTCTGCCCAGCTGCCATTGTAGGACAGCTGCTGTGACACTCTATAGCCTACCCTTCTGTGTACGAAACTGTACGCTACTTAAAACCCCACAGTATCTCCTGCAGCGTGGGTGTAAAAATGACTGATGACAACTGTGAAACGTCCCCTTTGAACATTTATACACGACTGTGCTTAAACTGACACACAATATTTTTAGCGCAACGCAATCTGACTATCAAAGATCCCTGCAAAAGAATGGCCCTGAGTAACATTAAACTATACCTTTCAGAAATCACTTACCTCACAAAACTCTTCATTACTCGAACTATTGCAATACAGCGAGCGTCACTACTGCCAGCTAAATGAAAGATTCAAACTACGGAAGGCACTAACTACTGATAGGGATAGTTAGCAAATGAAAGATATTAATAGAGAACAAACAATGTATTTACCTTAATAGTCATAATATATATAGCAGTTCATGACAAATTACAAAACTCCGCCATCTCTCTCCCCACATCCACCACTGCTGGCGGCTCACCTCCAACTGCGCAACGCTACGCGCGGTTCACGTCCAGCTGCCCAACACTACAATGGCAGACAACAATGCAAACTATCCACAGACTGCACACAGCACAACCAGTGATTTTCATACAAAGGGCTACGTAACGTTGCCAATAAGAAAACATAAACAGCCTACTTACAACTGGTCATTTTCAAATCTAGAACAGTAATCTGCTGTAATGTTTGACTTAGGCTGAATATCTGAAGCACCAGAACACCTATGTGACCTACTTCTGTTCGAGGGGTTTTCCTCTTTGGTCACTTTCGGCTATTTGACAGCACGACACCGAGGGGAGAGGCCTGGTTTTGGTCGGATGGCTGCCGCTCCGGTGTCGGGTCCGGCTGTCGGCGGTCGCTCTTAGCGGGCAGTGGGGCTGCGGTCGGAGACGTGCGTGCCGCCTCTCGTACTGCGTCTAGTGAGGGGACGATGGCCTCCTCTGTGCTGCTATACGATGTGAACATACGAAGGTGGCTTTGCAGTGTGTCACCCTGCAACCGGATACGCTACAAAATCAAACGGTGGGAATTACTCAGGTTCTTAAAGTCCTACTACATACGTGTATGTTGAATTTCATGCTGTTTGCAGTTAAGGGCAGTCCCAGTGTTTCGACGCCCATGTTATCTGTTTCTTGTTGACAACTGGTGCACAACTTATTCAACAGTGGTTACCTGTGCTAATAAGAATTGCCTGATTTGACGCACTTGAGATACTGGCAAGGAGTGTATATCTAAGTTCGTGTCAGTGCACTCGGAAATATCACAGGTTTGATTTTCTGGCAATTCTTTCCACCTTTTGCTATTAAGTGTAATCCACCTAAAGTGATATTCTTTGTAAAACTAAGGGGTTTATGACATCGTTTTTCTTCTTGTATGAAATAATTATTTAGCATTATGAGACCGAGTATGT
Organism: Schistocerca cancellata; assembly: GCF_023864275.1. NCBI lineage: Eukaryota > Metazoa > Arthropoda > Insecta > Orthoptera > Acrididae > Schistocerca > Schistocerca cancellata. The sequence continues at coordinate 515,813,090 of NC_064634.1, forward strand.
GTTCTGGTTTCTATACATTCTGCTGTGTGCTCATGGTGAATTTCTGTGTATCGTGGTTCCTGTGCAAAGACGGTGTGAACTGCTGTTGTAGGCAGTGATTGCAGGAGATTTAATTTGCCTGCAAAGAGTAACTGTATTCCTGTTATGAAATATTTCTAATGTTTTAAGGATTGTGTTACGCTGGATACTGCCCTGTTGCTGTGTGGTTCTATGTCGTTGGTTCAGTTGTATGATCAGCGGTGCGCGTCGTCCGTTGCAGCTGGTCGTTTAACTGTGGGACGACGCCTTGGCGGCGGCCAGTTTGAAGTGTAACCGATAGCGCGGTCGCTGTGGTTATCAGTACAGTTCTTCGCTGAATCTAAGATAAGTGTTTTATTATTTGTTCCTGGTTACGCCGAGACGTTCGTCTTTCCTTCTTCACCGTTCCTTTCAGCTGTCATTCAGGCTCGATCTGAGTTGTAGTTTCCCCGCACCTCTTATGTGCCATTATTTGTTACTGAAATTTTGTAATACCTGAAAGATGCTTTTTACATTGTACTGGCTTTATAATGTCTTATGCAGAAAAAGAAATTGAGTTGTTTCTGTTGTTATATCTTAAAAGGTGTCCTGTTTCTGTGGGAGTTTCTCAGTAAACCATTTATTGTTTGTATGGTTTTAATATTTATGTAAAGAAGGTTTTAAAATTATTTATTGTTTGGGGTGGGCTTTGACGCCCGTAGACATTTTGTCTGTTTAGTAATGTTTCAAATTCTAGGGCGATCATGTATATTATTCTGGGGTAAGAGCAGTTTGCTGTTGTCATGTAAATGTTAAATAAAATCTGTTGTAAATTACAAACCACACTTAGTGTTTGACTGATAGTTATTGCCTTGCCTTTATGGAGTTGAAGTATCCTTGAGCGTGTGTCCCACGTCTCACCACTGACAACGAGTTACACTGGGGGCAGCCTCTTCAGTGTGGCAGACGGTTTGACAGGTCCAACTGTGGTGCTTTTTCACGAAATAACTCGTGTAACAACTGCAAATAAATAGTCACTCAATAAACTGGAAATAACTCATCTATGTAAACACGAACTCAGTGAAGTTATCTCGTCCACTGACCTAAGAGACCTGGACAGGAAATACTGGAGAGGTGTAGCCTCTGCTGCCTTTCCCAGAAGAACGCTACAGCTGCTGTACAGGGGCGACTAAGAAACAATTTCGCCTTTAGCAGTGTAGAACAGTTTGCACAGATTTATGTAGAGTTTCTCATTCGCGTTTATTGCGTTGGTATTATTAGTAATCATATCTGTATTCCGTGTAGTGTTAACGCAATTTGTGTAAAGCAAATACCCAACGGACATGGGTGCACACGGTATCGCTAGTGATTCGTAAGGCGAGCTGTGGAAGGGTGGCTATAAACACGCTGTAGTTGCTTTTTGTGATGCGGAGGGATGGGGTGCACGGAAAAATCGCCTCGTCGTTCTTCTGTTTGCGGAGGGAAGTGCGTGACCACAGTCTGGCGATGCAGCTCCCGTGACGACCCTACTGTCCGCCCCCACTGTGCACCCCAGAACGCCATGTATCCATTAATACGATTCTCCTGAATTTACATATGGTATTATTTTTCTTAAACCACTTCAAGTAACCTGAACATTAATTTTATACCGTTTAAACTCTATTTTTATAATCTGCAATTTTTCCATCCCTTGCAACGCGGAAACTATTAGTCCTAGAGAAAAAATAGCGGAAAAAGTTACGGAATCTTTGTATAATCTTTGTTACTTTGACATGGTTGTAGTATATCATTTCTGAAGGATTATGATCTCGATTATGCCGAGGTTATAGAACCCTACAGATTAATACCTTTTCTTATCGTTTCACATGATTCTGACTATGATAATTTCTGATAACCTTTGCTGAAAATGTTTGACATATTTGGTTTGAGAGTTGTTGTGTACTGCAAGGTACTTCTTACAAAATTTGTAAAGTGAGTTAACAACTGTCAACTATGTACGTTAGCGTGACTTGCAGTTTGGTATTTATCGTATACTGTTAAATTTGTTACATTTTGTTGTAAAGATGTTACTCCTTAGTCTTTACGACGACAAAGGATGTTGTTACGGTAGAATAATTCAGCATGTAAAAAACATCTTATGTAACGTAATTTTGTCACGAGATGTATGATTAGTGTTATCTTCATCCTCTGTAAGAATGTAATATATTGTTAGTCCTTGGTCTTTGAATTGATTAATATCAGTTTCGCCCCTGTAAGGCCTTGGTATGTCTCGTTTTTGTTCTCTTCAGTTAGCTGTTTTCATACTTGGAAAGTTCGAAATGGTCTATACTTTTAGTTTTCATATGTAATGTTAGCTACATATTAATTTTTCGACGTAAGTAGTTTTCCTTTGGTTACATTTGAAATAATCTTTCGACCTTGTAGGTCCTTTCCTTCCTGAATTTCGACATGATTTTTGTTTTGTATTTCGTACAGCACAATAAACAAGGTTTATGACCGAAACTGGCAGGAATAAAACAATAAGGTTAGCATTTGTGTGTCGTTCATTTTTTAAAGTATTTTCAAGGTTATAACTGCATTAAAAAGGTGTTGGAACCTTTTTTGTAGGAAATGTAATGTAGTTTGATTTTGTATTAGGATATATTTTCCCTAGAAGCCGCAGTTTTCGAGATGATCAATAAAAACGAATAAAGTGACCTTCAAAGGCTCACCCTATCCCACGCTCGCACACCACAGGTCAGGATTTTTAATCTGTTGTTCGTTAAAGTCTCTCTACTACTGCACAAAAGTTTGCGACTACACGAATTTTTCCCGTAATTCTCCTTCGGTGAGTGGACTGATACAGAATTGAACATCTTACGGAAATCTGGGAAGACGGCGTTCACCCGTTGACGTGCTGTCGTGTGTGAGCGAGTCCAGATGTGTTTCACGCGAGTGGCTTCTTTTTCCTGAATCAGTGCTTGTTTTTAAACACATTGGTTTCCTCCGGGGACAGCACAGTTTTTGAGATCAGACCGTGCACTAGGACGCTGCCACACACAGACGGTCTGTACTCGTAGTTCTGCGCGTCCGATCCTTCTCTGTTTTTCTAAACAGGAGCGACCTGTGCGCTTTTCCAGTCGCACGGGACTGTTCTGTGGGCAAGCGATCATTGGTAAACATGAGCTACGAAACGAAAGGAGCCAATTCTGCGGTGTACGGAGTGTGAAATGTAACTGGAATCCCTTCAGGGCCTGGTGCAGGTGCGTATCAAAGGGAGGGAGGGAGGTGGGAGAGGAGGGGGAGGGCTGTCTGGTCGTCATGAACCTTACCCCACCCCCAAAAAACCACACATTTCGGAGGAAGCGTTTGTATATTTACATACATCAATAGCAACATAAGAACTGAGAGCGCTGAAAATGGCGTGCAGCTCCGTAAAATACCGGCTAGGGCAGCGTCCAGGTCCTTGTCCGACGGCTTTCGACCTTAGCGCTAGATGAGCACGTTAATAGGCTGGCTGCACCAGCTGTCTACAATGAATCCGATTCGGTTTAAGACCACAAGAGAAACGACAAACCAAATAAGTGTTGACACAAGGGCAAAAGACTTTCCATTAATAAAAAATTAAGAGGAAGGCTGACTTCAACACGTCTGGATACTGCTGAAATAAACAGCATTTCTGCTGTTCAGACGCTCACAAGTCCATCGTCTGCAACCCGTGTTGTCCACTGTCATAGTGCTGAGTGAAACATTGATAATGTCCATTACACACTTAGATTTTATGCTGCGTGAATTACGGTATTTTCAAAGTTGTGAGGGTTTGTTACTGTTGCAGTCCTTAAATTCACTGCATGACACGTGTTCTTCTCAAATTTTCGGAGGAATGCTTTCCAAACGCTATTTATATCTGAATCACAATTTCTTGGATGTTATGCTAAAGCGCTATAAACAAATTATCTTCAGTACAGAGGATGTTGCAAATAAAAGTACCCCGTGTAAGTATAAAGGAAATGCAGTGAAATTACAGAAATGAATATCTGAAATAGACTTATCATTTATTTAAACGAAGAACACAGTAGATGGTGAAAGTGACCCCTTGCAACAACAGTACACAGCTGTTCATGTCTGAACGTATTCAGACACAAGGCGTAAAGTTCGGATTTATACGGCGGCAACTTCACGACTGATGTTATCTTTCAGTTCCTGTTTCAGTTTTGTGTGGATTAGTTTCATAGACCTTACCCTTCAAGTGATCCCACAGGGAAAAAATCATATTTTATTAGATCCGACGAACGTGGTGGCCATAATTTGTTGCCGACAGTTCGTTCCTCAGTGAAGACATCGTAGACTCGTTCTAGAGGTACCTTAAACATATGGAATATTGCCCCATCTTGCTAGAAGAAGCGCTATTGTCTTTCATATTCAGTGAATTGAGCACAAAATGTATCAAAAATGTTCATATATGCAATCGTGTTGAGGGTAGTGTCAAAAAATATCTGTCCAACGATGCTCATTTTTGTTATACCACACCAAACGCCGATTTTTTCATCCTCGAATGGTCGCTGACACACAGTGTTATGGTTTCCGCCGCACAGTACTTCGTGTTCTGTAAAATCATATTACCGGAAAGATGAAACCATGCTTCATCACTCGTGGTGTAATGAAAAGGGCCTAGCAAACCATCGTAGATGTCATTCAAAAGCCACGACCAGTAACCTACACGTTTCTCACTGTCATCCTTGCGTAGTTGCTGCGCAATCGTCGCACGATATGGCTTCAGATTAAGTCTTTTTGAGTATCCGCTGGCAGCTCCTCCTACTTACTTGCGCCTGTTGGGCCAGTTGACGTGTAGACTTCTTTGGGCTCGGACAATTCTTCAGCGAATGTCTACAATTACTTCAGATGTGCGAACTGAACAAATTCTTTACTTTTTTACATTCTACACAGATTCATAGATTCACCAGTTTTTATACAGACTCTGTATTGCTCTCTTTGTTTGTAGTTATATATCCGGATACCTGACCCCGAAAATTTCGTGAGTTTCCTTAATCGAACTTATTCTCACTTGTGCTTCCACAATTTCAATTTTTTCTTCTATCGAGAAAGTCATTTTGGAGACCACAAAGAGCAACGTGTAACTTCGCTGATGGAATAAATTGAAATGCTGACAGAAAAATGCTGGCAATCGATTACTTCAGAAAAGTGTCCATTTTTTTAGCTGTTTACTCAAATTTGAAATATTAAATTTTCATTCAAAGGGGAAGCGGGCTGCTTTTCACTGCGCCAGCCTATCTTAATAGCGGTGACAAATATCGCAGCGGTAAAACGGTTTTCGTTCGCTTCAGCTCAGCGCACTATTCCAAAAGACTCGTGGCACAGTCAGAAGAATCTGTCGAGAAGAGATGCGACATCAGCTGTTCAAGTAAGGCTGGCACACACGTGTTCCCTGTGCACCCTCGCAGCATCGGAGTGACGGACTGTCCCACGGGCAATGCACGTTCGGAAGACGGTCTAGATCTTAGGCACATCATTTTCAGGTGTTCTAAATATGCTCCATTCCCAAAACAAACTATGGAAAAATCTTATAAGAATACAGAATCCATTGCTAACAACTATTGAGACACTAATCCATGAGAACAGCTTCGAAATTAACTGTTTCGAAATACATTACTTGCAAGAAGCAGCTATAAATCTATGAAGTGTTAAATACTGAAATGTTTTAATTTTATATATGTACAAAACGGCTGTAGACATAAAATACGACTGTCATCGCTATAATAAACAATTGCAGCGGCTCTAATTTTTCCAGCAAAAAGCCAATACAATTAATTTTTAACTTGAAATCAATAATTCGCAGCGCAATGTTAGCCAGGAAACCTATAATAGTATCATTTAGTGCTTTCAAGAATGCATTTGATTCGCTGGAAATAGAAACAACAGATGAAGCCAGTAGAAAATGTTTTGTTAAAGGAAACTTACGGAACCTAAGGCGTGAAGCTTAGTACGAAATCTAAAATTAAATTTACAGGAGACATACCTTAGCTACTTGAAATAAAAATTGGTGTTAGGCAAGGGGAAGGGTTTTTTCTGTTCAACTGCATTTTAGAAAAATTGCAGGAATATGGAAATTGGAAGTAAAAAATCACAAAACTGAGGCAATAATTCTGAGAAGGAAATCAAAATGGAATTAAGGTAAACTACCCCGCTTTTGCAGGCGACTTAGCAAAACTTTCAGAAAATCTGACACAAGCAAATCAATCTTCTGACAAAAATAGGGAATAGAAATGGCCTCAAACTTCCAGCTGAAAAAACAAAATTTATGGCAAATACAAGAAATGCACAAAAATATATGTAAACACAAACAGGTAAAACAAGAGAGAAAGTAAATTTAAATATCTTGAAGAAATCTATTCAGACTAGAAAAATTTGCAATACACGTACGAGTTAAGAACATGGAAAGAGCATACTGTTTGACAAGAAATACTTATGTAGAAAAAAATGCTAAAACATCGTACCTCTGTGGTAAGACCAGAATATTTACAGGCATGTGAATGGTTAAGAATGAAGTACAAGCTGCACACAATAGAGATACGTGAAAGAGTGCTTATTAGAAAAATAACGTCCAGTACAAAGTACACATAGTTGTAAAATGAGGTGTAACGAGGAAGTCTATGGAAATATAGAGAAAATATAAGAATTAATGGCAAAGTGTAGATTAATCTCCTTTGGACACAGCTATCGAATGAATGGCAACAGGCTAACGAAACAAATATTGTAGTATTTCTGGAGAAAGATATGTACAATAGCACGGATTATAGAAAAAGAAAAGAATTAAAAAGAGGGCTATCAAGACCAAAGAAATAAGAGGTCGGAAACAACATGTACAAAAGAATTGAAAATACAACACGATCAGAAGATTGAGGAGAAGTAGTGGAAAGATAGAAAACAAGGGAGAAAGAAGAGTATTTGAATGTTTTACTTGATTCTAGTCAGCTAGTACGAATTTTTTTTAAAAAAAAGTATGTATTTTACTGTAATTTTTCTTAAAATAATAGGCATCTGTCACATGTTAGAAAGGGGAATGGCCGTTAATTATAGTACGTGGTCTAGGGGAGGGGAAGTAGGGAGTTACAAACTGTAACACCCCTTCCGCCTCCCCCCACCAAACCCGTATTCTGGCTCAGCGCCTGGCCTGGTATCTTGTTCGCTTTGTCTTGACTGTCTTTAAATAAAAAGACGCGCTAATATTGAATCTCTCATTTGTGAGTGTGTGCGGCAGTCACACATGGTTACGGCAGTATTCTTTCCGTGCTTCATTCGCGAATGAAAGCCGACTTCTGGTGTATTGGCTAATACCGTCTGACACGAACGTCACAGCGGAGATATAGACAGAAGTCCCGTCTGGTGTTGACGGTAGGCAAGCGCGAGCCAGCAGTATTCGGTCGTGTTCGCAGGTGGTCGCACTTCGATCTGCCAATGGACCATCCTGGGAAGTATGCGCCGTCTCCGCTTAGCAGCACAAAGAGCGTTCGTCTCCTGTTTTAAGCGAACTGCTTTTGCTGTTGACATTTCTCCGGCTGATAATAACCAGAGTGTAAACGTTAGGCTTTGGTGAAGTTATGTTGTTTGTCAGTAATTAGTGTCCTGATTTTAAATTTTCCTGTCAGTCGTAACGAGAAACCGGCGAAAAGTGTCAACCGACATATGTGCAAAGTTGTGGGATACAGTTGACTACACCCATTTCACAACAGCTCACCATTTATTTTTAGCTTATTGCATTGCGTGACGAATAACCATGCGTTGTACCTTTCCGGAATCGTGGAAATTTCTACCTGTACATGGTGTACGGATATTACATTTTAGTTGAAATGGGGGCCACATACGCGGTAATATTTAAGAGAAAGCATGCTTCTTCAATAATTTTCTTGCGAGTGTCAACTTTGAGGATCATACAAGATAGACAGTAATACGTAGACAAATTTTCTTTGCACAGTTTAAAGATGAAATCATTCTCTACTTACAGACGCACTTCCATTGCTTTCCAATCAGTCGTTTCATTCTAATAATGGTAAATGTAGATCGCTATAGTTCGCCTAATGATGACAGCTACTAATGACATGAAAATACCTAAATGCAAGTTCTCTTGTTGTCTTGCACAACTGTTATGTTTCTCCTTACATAAATCAACAGAAAGCGTTGATATCACATCCTCAATATTTCCTTATGCATTTTTATCTTAACATGCTCAAGTGTGCGAACTTTACTGATATGAGTGAAACAACTATTTGATGCGTTATTCTGAAACTGGACATCAGATACAAGTTATGTACCTGTGCTGATGGAAAATAACCGGACAACAGGAAAAAGGGAAAGTTTATGCGGGAAATAAAACATTTGTGGAACACTGCAAGGATTATTCATTACACTGATGAGAGTTGGTGGGGCACAAATCATTCCAGATACTTCCGATGGTAGGAACAAAACATGCTCTATGCATCAAAAACTGTGTACTATTATTACACAGGAAGTGTTGAACAATGGAAAGGTTAGAAAGAAGAAATTCAAATACCTTCAGGTTCTGGAAAAAGGATCATAATGTGCCACATTGGGAACGAAGATGGTTTCGTGCAAAATGCTGGCTTATGTTTTGCTGGGCAAAAGAAGGTGCATTGTGAGACTCTACGGGGAGTGATTTAGGAACGTTCTCGAAAAACTAACACATAGATCAGGGATTGTTTTTGATCAAGCTCCATATTGCAAGATGTTAAATGCAGTATCACGAAACCCATATACTGGAGAAGCAATTCCATTACTGAATCTATGGAAAACAATAATGCATAGCTTCCAACTAATACCATATTATATGAAGAATGTACTAAATCTGGACTACTGGAACACGTGCGACAGCAATTCATATCACACGAATGCCTTTTGGAAAGTGTATCGCGCTCAGTGGACTAGGAAATTGAACTGCTGAGGTTGCGTGTGGCACGCTAAGAATTCAGCGCCATTGAAATTATTTGAGCTTTTGTCGAGCTCAGGCTAGAAAAGGGGAAGAAGTATTTTGAGACAAATGATACTTCACAGTTGTGACGCTCCGCAACATGTTTCACAAAGCGCCCGGAGGAATTCAGTGACTCACGTACGCAAACGTCGCTCGTCCAAGTAGACGACTGCAACAGCGACAGCCAGACCTCAGACAGCGACGAAAGCGATTAAGGTAGGTTTTCTTTCATTAATCATTCGTTCCCGCAAAATTTATTCGAGCTAATCGATTTTTCTTCTACAGTTAAGACGTACAAGAGAGTTAATTGTTCATTTATTGAATGCCGCTTGTACATCGAGTGATCGTTTGCAGTTTTACATATTCTTGCCCTCCACTCGTAGCAACAACTGAACGCGGTAATGCTCTACTGGAATGCGGCTGCGAACTTACCGGTTCTCGTTGGTGATCAGGCACTTATCGCGTATTAAGATAGCGGCAGCACACCGGTGTGACAACCATGCTGCATCAGGGTCTCGCATGTATTGCAGCGACTAACGCAACTGTTTTACAAACTCTTAACTGACGAACATGGTATTCGTTAGTAATGACATACAATGTAACCAACTTAAGTTCAAGCTTTATACCCATACTTTCTCCACTGCAATTGCTGCAACGGTAAGCTCAATTGCAACGTCTTACGTTTGCATTATAGAGATGAAATGACTAATCGGAAGATAATTGTAGTTCGCCTGCGGAAATAACAAGGTGTTGTCTTTAAAATGTGTGAAGAAAACTTTTCTCCTAATTACGATCTGCATTCCATAACTTCTCAAAGTAGGCACTCGCCCAAAAAAATGCTCGACAAAGTACACTTTCTCTAAAATATTACCGCGTATGTCGTATGTAATGTTTATACACTAAATAAATGTAGTCACTTACACGATTCCGGAAAGGTTACGTCGTGTAACTTAAATACGACCTCAAAGGAAGGGGTCAGTTGCTAGGAAATGGATAATAGGCGAGACCGTGAGTCAATCGGATTATCGAAAATCTGAATAATCCCGAAATTTAGAAAAAGTAAGTTGACTTTGGTGAAATACCACTTATTTTTATTTTCAGGTATATATAGAAATTACACAAAATTGTCTCGTAAATTTTGAGTAAATATTGAAAAACAAATTACAGCGAGTTTTATCAGCTGAAATAATCTAAGTTTCTTTTGAATCAGACTCGCATGTCGTTTTCGTTCAGCAGAGTCGCGCAGGCATTTCATCATCAGTAATTCAGCAAAATTGTTTCCTCGCGGCGTCGAAAATAATTCATTACTACTTTGTCAATCTTTGTTGCCATCTCTCTCTGTGTCTCGAGATAGAATGAAAACTTCACCAGCTAATGCATCACCACTACCGTTATTGCGCGATAATTTCTTAACCGAAAATTATACGTTAGCCACCGTCATTGTCAATTTGAAGTCAGTCATTTGCGTCATCAACACCTATGTCTGAGAATCTTGGAATGTCCGTGAATGCTGTAATGAGATCATTTCCCAGCAATTCTTCTTTATGCACCCTATGTAGTGCATCTTCTTCGTCCACGGGTTAGTACGACCTTCTTTCTCGTCGATATCATTATCGTCGATTGTTGCAGATAATACTTACGAAGTCTCAAAACCGGAGACTCACTGTACTGAACGAAGCAGCTGGAATTAATGAGGGCCCAACACACTTAGCGCTTACGTACAAATTCAGACACCTACGTACTTATTTCCGTACACCATTTTGCTTGCTTCCAATAAACAGAGCGCTCGCCATGCAAAATAATCTTGTATGGATACCAACGTTTTGCCCTATCACTGGTGTTGTATCGGGTCAAACTTGTGTGACGATTACGAGCGCAAAGTAAGTAAATAAATAAAAAATTGCAGTAACGCAGCGTTCGTACAGTTGGCTCGTTAGTTGCCTTTGCTGTTCTCCCCCGTTCCCTGCAATGCAACCCCTTTGTTCACAAGTAAAAGCGAACCATGCCGAACACTAACGAATGTTCGTCCGCAAGTGTTCGCTTCCATTCGCTTCTCTGTAAACGAAGCTTCCTGGCCCGCGCTGCTTTGTCCAGCGACACATTCAGTGCGGCTCACGCTAGGCTTTCTTCGGTGCTACCAGTAGAAAGGCCGGCTTTACGTTTTTACCAAAGCAATGAGGAAAAGAAAACATTTTGGTATTCAAATTGTTTTAGTGCTACTCAAAATATTCGTCTCTAAAATTTATGCACTTTTGCACCACACCTCGTTTTATCCGTCGACGACGCCTCGCGAACAATACCGTAGCTCCACGTCAACCGACAGATTCCGCCTTCCTAAACTTACGAGAACATACGGCACTGTACTGCGTCGCCAGATGCTCACCACATTAAGACCACGTGGAATATCTTTATAAATAGGTGTCTGGCTCGAGAAATATTTGAGTAATAAACACTGTGCACTACACTTGACGGCGAATGTTCCACATAAAAGGAACAAGCGCTGGCTGTGTGCCAAGGAAACGCAGTGAGACCTGAAATATTTCCCTTACATACGTAGCGTCACAGAAAAGCTGCGACAAACTCCGAGAGGCTTTAGGGGACGTCTCGAGGAACCACTGCAGGACAAGAAACCGGCATCAAACGACGCTACAGATGTCATAGGCGCCGGCGCGTCCCACTAGGTCACCGCTTCGGCAGCAAACGTGACTTTGTACGCTGGCGGACCACAGGTGGGAGGTCTTGCAATGTTGGGTGTCGTTCAGTGAATTACGAGTGATTGCCACGATCGGCAGTAGAGAATTTGGAGCTGGCTGCTCAATAAGAAAGGCTTGTCTCTTATGAATGTGATGCTCTGTTGCTTCGGTGGATGGCGATTTTGGACACAGGTTTACATCTGCAGTTTTTTTTTTCTGGAACCTCTAAAATCCGCCGTGTTTCTCGATATACAGGAGAAAAATAAAATACAAATGGAAACCAGTTTCCAAAACCGTCATCCAGCAAGGCGACACAGCATCGCATTCACAGGAGACGAGGCCTGCTCCTACGCATGTCACGTTTGTTGCCGAGGGTTTGCCTAGTGGCAGGCGCCAGCAGTTCAACACCCATCAGCGGCTTTTGCGGACACACTGTCTAAACGATTTATCTACTGATCAGCAGCTCTGCGAGATTGTTCGATAACGATGCCGCTGCACACACGGAAGAATCGTCGTTGCACTATCGTAAGGAATGGCAGAAAGACTTGGACAACATTTCGAGTTGCCGTAATGAATGGCAACTCTCCTTAGATCTTGATAAATGTAATAATGCCTATAACAGAGAGAAAGAACGGTATAGTATCTCATTCCAAGGTTAACGGTAAACATCGTGAGCAAGTCACATACAGTAAGTATTTATGGTTAACCAGTAACGCCCCTAAACACGATTCTTTAAAGAATTGGGCTCCCATGTATAAAACAGCTTCAAATACCTGGTTGGTTTACATATAAATTATGTTTTAAATAACTGCAGCTTAGCATATAACGTCTTCAAGGTTGGAAAAGCAAAGTGCTCATTGTATTAATTTTATTATATTGAGATTATTCACCTAGATACTAATAGAAAAAGCCGGCGGTTCTAGGCGCTTCAGCACGGAGCCGTGCTGCTGCTACGGCCGCAGGTTCGAATCCTGCCTCGGGCATGAATGTGTGTGATGTCCTTAGGTTAGTTAGGTTTAAGTAGTTCTTAGTTCTAGGGGACTGATGACCACCCATGACCACCAGTAGACCCTCGACAGGAGTAGTACTAAATGCACTGGTGAGCCTCAGCAGTACGCTTCGCTGAATTCCTTGCAGTATTGTTTTGTAACAGCCTACTCGGAGACAATGCTGGCAGCAAAGTCCGCAATGTCACTGAAGATAACTTCTTGATATGGCCGCACCACATACGAGGTGTAAATACTTGAAATCAAATTTTTCTAGCTCTTCGAAGCACTAGATACGCAACCTGCTACTCCAACTCAATGATCGGATAATCTTTTTATCCGTTTAGATACTAGGAAGGCTTCTGGTAAAAATGCGGTTCAGCTATAAAGGAGATTGCATATAAGATGCATGATCTCAGAGAGAACATGAGAATACGACAGCAGATATCAGGACGCATGTAGAGGCATCCAGCCATTTAGATAATCACCAGAGCGTATTTGTCCAGGTGGTCGTAGGCTGTGTACCAAAAATGAACAGCATAGAGCCAGAAGTGATGACACTTTCTGCAGCACCTGATCGTCATTTTGCATGACAATGCTCAAGCACGTACAGTGCAAGCTGTTACTGATTTTTTTCACTGATGGACCTGCTAAGTCCTATACCACCTACTGCACTCCCCTGACGTAAGCCCTCGTGAGTTCAACTCGATTTCTAAACTGAAGGAAACACTTCACGTTATTCGCTTCAGAACTGCTACGAATTCGTCGGGCAATAGACCGCGCCACTCGAACTGTCAACACAACTGGCACTGCTAAGAGTATCATAAGACTTCACATCGCTGGCAGCGGGTTATACACAATGCTAATGACTACTGTGAAGGTCAGTAAAACTTTAAAACACGTACCTATTTTGTACGAGCTGTAAATAAATAGTCGCCACTATTAAAGTTCCAACCCTCGTATTTGAAGCTGTCTCACAACTTTACCGCTGCTGGATTTGGGCTCTCTTTCCTGACCGGTATATATTGACAGATTTCTAATTTCTCTTGAATCTCCTTTAACGGGGTAGAGCAGGGTGACGCTCGATGTTGGAACCTATATTCATGATTTTTTCGATAAAATAACAAATTAGAAAATTGATTTTACACCTTTATTGTACACCCTGAAGATGGTGATAAGTATTTCTTTTAAGTAAAAAATTTGCACACAGAGGTCACAACACAACGTCGACGAAATGGCTTCGCGGAATGCGAGGGCGTTTGGTGGGAGCACTGAACGCCGTAATTGTAAACCTAGATCAAAATTTAAAAAGCTGATGATATTGTCTAACGTAGTACGAAGGGATATTTTTAAAAAAATATTTAAAAAAATTGTGGTACTCTGAAATACAAGTCAATGTTATCGACAAAAAAGTCGTTATACAAACGTGCATGAAACATCTACCTTAAAATATATCGCTTAAATCCTACGTACTAAAGTAGGAAAAACACCGACTGAGAAGAAACAAAGAGGTTTAATATAGTTGCATGTATTTTTCGTGAGTTATAGTTCAAGCCAACTTGAAAAATGTTTTGAAAAAACAAGCGTTTAAAGTTTCAACTTAAGTATTTTAATACTGAAACTGAACAAAGCTTTAATCAGCACCGTACCGTCGGCCTTTTTTGCTGATGTCGAAACGCTGTCGTTTTGATGAAATTACGAGTTCAGTGGAAGCGTTTCTTTTTCACTGCTGGGATTACTTTTCAGCTCTTTGTATACGTATAAATAGGTGTGTTTGCCATTTTTACTCGCGCTTTAGTTCGTATAAAAATCAAGCGAAATGAGAAGTTAAGCACGTGCTTTCAGGTGTTGCTGCCAAGAGAAATCTTATTGAGAATGCTAGTTTAGCTGATACTAAAGTCCTTCCGATACTATCCGAAACTAACAGGAGCCCTGTTCCATCGGGAACTATTATAGTACTGTTATACTACAGCGATTGCATTCGAGAGTCGGATGCGGTTTTAATACACAGGGTGAGCAGAAAGTCTTGCCCTGATTATAAAAATGTATAATAGAGTAACTGTTTGACATAACGATTTACATTTGATGCAGTTACACAGGTTAGTGTTACTAGTTTTTTAAGACCACTTGCGTTAGTGAACCTCAACGTGTGCTGCCTTGGTAGCTCGGAGAATGTCGAGCCGGTGCTCCAGTTCCCTCCTGGTGTTTCATAACATGTGTTCTGCCACAGTACCCACAGCAGCTTGTATCCTAGCCTTCAGTTCTTCGACGTCAGCATCTGGTGTGACGGAGACTCTGTCCTTCACATAGCCACAGAAAAAAAGTCAAGGGGTGTAAAGTCTGGAGAGGGGAGTAACGTCCAGATCGGTGGATTGGAAGGAACGCTCCAACACCCTGGCTACCCCGTAATAAATTGTTATAATCAGGGCAAGACTTTACGCTCACCCTGTATTTAATATTTTCAACGAATGTTGAAAATAGACTGTGTAAGGAACATATTAAGACAATAAAAATTAGGCTAAAAATATTTCTGCGCTGGTCTACCCCTTTAAGTTTGGTTTGTTCGTTGTTTCCATCGTTGTGATAAATGAGATGCAGTAGAAACTGCCTATTCAAACGTAAACACCTGCAGCAAGCTGAACGCGTCCCGTGGAGCTTGTCACGCTCGTCGGAACCGTCGCTGGCCTGCTTCAGCACACGTGTACTGTTTACGCGCTCTTTCCTCACCGTCGCGGCAGGCTGAGTTCCTTTAATGGTTGCGGTACCGATAGCGGGCAGGCAGAGGAGAACTTGTACACCTCTGGTTGCTAACACCCTATAATGCTATTTTACAGCTTCAACCTGGCTGACCTATTTTCGTCAATTAATGGGCCACAGCCGCATTCCTGTTTCCACTTTCGTAATATGTAAAGCGTTCCTGTTCGAGTTTCGTTAAGTGCTGCAGGGTATTGCTCTTGTCATTTACATTTTATTGTTGTGATTGCAGTTACACTGGCGACTCAGGCTCCCGTTATGATGATATAGGCACCAGATGACGGTTTTTAACTGAAACATGTAGTGCAATAAAAGAACGTAGCACAGCTTTGCCATATAGCATATAGCTAACATATTTGTGCTGCTAACAACTGCCTGAAGAAAATGTTCGAAATTCTTGCTTGCCATGCGACATTGACTGTTGTCGTCTGCGCCGTGTCCGCCTCCGTAGCTGACTGATCGACGCGGCTGACGGCTGTTCGGAGGACGCGGGTTCGATTCCCGGTACTGCCAGGAATTTTTTCCTCGGTGGGAGAGCAGGAACGGGTTGTACTCAGGCCCGCTACCTGACCGAGTAATAGCGGCTATAAGCCACAAAAAACTGACATCCGACCGCACGCCCCTCCGTACCGCGTCCAATGACACGGTGGGCGGGGGTAGGGGGAGGGGGTGGTACCGTGGACGTAGTCTGAAGAATTAACCAGGGCGCCAACCCAGCTGCAGGTTCTGTGTTAAGCGGCTTCCAGGACCAGAAAAAAATTGATTTTTTGATTTTCTATATAATGGCCGATAGAATTTAAAAATTCAAAATTCCGAGATCATATACTCGTTAAGAGTTATTACCTAATGTTAAACGTTTAACAAGGTAAGACAAGTATTGGCGTTCAGGTAAGCCCACCATATGTCCGAAGCCAGTGCCACTCTGGGCGCGCACGCTAGAGCTGTAACTCTACAGTAGACTACCGTAGACTTCAGGAAGTAGGCGCACACTGTTCTGGTTATCCCAGCAGGTTTGGTGAGTTAGGACTGTAACCGCGTTACCTGTAAGTTAGGTGTGTTGCATGGCTATCGGACTTTAACTCATTTCGATATCTTTCTTTGTGAAAGCGATCGGTATTCTACTGGATTCCCCAATAATCCCGAAGCGGTGAACTGTCCAGAAACTGAGTGAGGGTATATAAAGGGCCGCGCAATCTAAGAAACGTTTTTGTTCTACGTAGTCATCCTCCTCTCTGTTCCTTAAAAACAAGCAATATTTGTAGTAAAATTAAAATTGTCAATGTTTAATTCAGGTTTTATTCGAAAATTGTTGATTTGTAACGTGAGACAGAGGCGCGTTATAGTAAAAAGAAAGGAAAAAAATACACATCTATCACAAAGCGCTAGAAAACGCAATTTCCTCCAAAAAATTTTAAAAAACTTAAAACAAAAACATAACAAACGTCGCTCCATTACTCTGTTGAAGTTACATAAAACGTGTTTGTGTTATTGATAAACAACTTTCGCCCTGTCAATAATAACAGGAAACTCTTGTCTTTGATCACGATGAAGTACATTGAATACAAAATAACAACAATAATTATACAGATTTTTTATGTACCTGCATCACAAGTAATTGCTTCAGTTACGTAAGAGCGCAAGAGCGTGTTCAGCTAAGTTCTAGTAAGTATAAAATTCAACTTACATTTCGTAAGTATATACAATACGCAAGTCATTAACATTGAAAGACGTGCGGTTCTGTGAAAAACAAACAAACAAAAAGCAAAGAGAAATCATCGGTTCCCCCTTTCTGTCACACACATCCATTTAATGTCTGTTGGTCCGTCATGGCCAGGGGACATCGGTTGGTTAAGTAATTGTCAATGTCAATAACATTAACCAACAGTCGTGTACTTTCAGGAATCATTTTACTTTATTGTGAAGGCTACCGGTTTCGGCATTTCATTATGCCATCTTCAGGCCCCTTACGCAACTGACTCAGTTGCTACCACGATTTCGAATGAAGCAATTGCATAACGATTGAATTCACGATATCCAGTGATTTATGGCGCTATACGACAAGTTCGTCTATTTGGATAGATGCGTAAGGTGCCCGAATATGGCATAACGAAATGCCGAAATTGTTAGCCTTCACAATAAAATAAAATAATATCTCAAAGTACACGACTGTTTGTGAATTTTATTGACATTGACAATCACATTCATTTGTGTCTCCTTCCTACCTGTCCTACACAAACTACGGATAATCCTACCATTCTCTACGTCATTTACGTACTGTACGAAAACTACCGAACCGCAGTTTTGGTAGAGCGCAACTCTACCCAGGATATACTTACCAGTGTCTGGGAATGGGAGAACTCTGACACTTCCCACTTATGTTGAAACGAAAAATGTTTCTCGCCTATGCCATTTTCACAGTTCAGGTAGTAAAACCTCAGCATGAGACCTTACTTTTTAATCTATCACATATTTACTACTAATTCTGTTACAAAAATAGTTTTCCGCCTGTATCGATAGAGAGTACCTGCCAAATTTTATTACTGTACGATACATAGTTCAGGAGCTATGACGTTATAAACATCGAGATGCGTCAAAAATTTGCTTATCTGTTTTATACACGGGGTTAGATTCTTTGAAGGATCCGGAAGCGGGTGGACTGCGGGGGGGGGGGGGGGGGGGGGGTAAGGGAAGGATTGTGTTCACTACTTTTCTTGGAAGCACTTCGTGGTGGAACCACTTTTGTTGGTTTTGGGTTCTCGTGCATCAGCCAGACCTTCGGTTGCTGATGGGTTTCTGACGCGTACGGATGTATCCAAGTTGTACACGGATTTTGTTTCCTCGGTCGAATTTTTTGGTATTTCGTTACCCCCAGTTGATAAGCGCTTGTTTTACAGCTTCGTTCAAAGCGCGCGGATTCCATCGACAAGAGATCTTTCCGCCAGGCAGAAGTTGATGGATAATCGAATCCGTTGCAGTGTTCGGTGCGTGCAGGCACAACTTCGTCTCACGGTACGTCCCATACTGATACTCTCCAATGCTGTCCCGGGGAGCAGGACCACGACGAAATTGTGAAAACTGATTCTACACAGAGTTTTCGGAAGGTGGCTGACAACGCCAAAATGGAAGGAAACTGTTTAAGTCAATGCGAAACCTTCATGCGAAATTTCCATTTTTCTCAACATTGTTTCTTTAAAAATGCACTGTAGACAAGGTACTCAGAGCGTTTCTGAGCTGCCACAGTTTTAACAGTCTCAGACGAGTGATTTTTGAATCTTTAGTTCGATCCCCTGTCATTCCCAGGATTTTATGTCTCACTTATAACTTCCTTTCCCTCCGGCAGTGTTTGTTGATGCGAAAAATGTCGAGTTGCTCCGTGGTTCGGAGAGCTTGTTAAAAAGTACGTCCTCTTATAACTGGCTGGTTAGGTAAGCTCAGAAGTCGGAAGGTTTTTTTTTCTTCCTTCGGCAGCCATTTTCATTCGGATTCAAAAACCGAATGCAATTGATCTTGTAAGTTTGCTGTTTATGTTTTTATGTAAGTAGGCTGTTTATGTTTTCTTTATGTAAGTTTGCTGTTTATGTTTTTTTATTGGCAACGTTACGTAGCACTCTCTATATGAAAAGTTTGAATTGTTGTCTGCCATTGTTGTCATGAACTGCTATAGCTGGATGCGAACAGCGCGTAGCGCTGGGCAGTTGGAGGTGAGCCGCCAGCAGTGGTGGACGTGGGGAGAGAGATGGCCGAGTTTTGATAATCTGTAAGACTGGATGTCAATTATGAATATTAAGGTAAATACATTGTTTGTTCTCTAATAATATCTTTCATTTGCTAACTATCCCTATCAGTAGTTAGTGCCTCCAGTAGTTTGAATCTTTTATTTAGCTGGCAGTAGTGGCACTCGCTGTATTGCAGTAGTTCGAGCAGCGAAGATTTTTGTGAGGTAAGTGATTTGTAAAAGGTATAGGTTAAAGTTAGTCAGGGCCATTGTTTTGTAGGGGTTATTGAAAGTCAGATTGCGTTGCGCTAAAAATTATTGTGTGCCAGGTTAAGCACAGGCTTGTACAATTGTTCTAAGTGGACATTTCATATGTATAAAATGTTATAAGGGGACGTTTCATAATCTGTAGGAACGCGTCAGCTATACGAATGTTTTTCATTCACACTCCGGGTTTCGGTGGGTTCGGTCAGTTGGAGACAACCGACTGACATATATCTCTGACGGTTGCATCAGTTCTATGCCTCTTTTCACTCTGTGTCCAGATTTGAGTATTCCCACACACATAATTAGCAGAGGCTGAAATACTGCTTCAGTTGGGTTTTTTTTTTTTCCAGTTCTTAGACCACGACAGGTTTCGGGCTATTACATGCCCATCATCAGGTTTTTTCTGTGTTTCGACCCCGGTACACCACTCCGTCCTGGGGCTCGGGGTCGAAGCACAAAATTACCACACCTGCTGATGGGCATGTAATAGCCGAAAAACGATCGCGGTCTAAGCATTGACAAATAATTTTAAAAATATTGCAACTGAACCTGTATTTTCAGTCTCTACTATAATGCTCAGTTGCAGATGTCTGTATTAACAAATTTGCTCAAACTTCTCCGTTACATATGAACCATAACTAGGACTGCTACTTTTTATAGGCAAATAAAGTGTCTTATTTCGAGGGGAGGCAAAGAACAGGTATACAGTATTTCTAAAAATTATGCAATTAAGAATTCCGGGTAGTTATTTTTATTCGTACTTCTGACATTAAATATGAATTATTAGATGTTGAATAACTGGTGCTACATTGTAAATTTATGTTTAAACAAACGAACACTTGCTTTTTTAATCTAAACCTGTTGAAACTCTCTCTCTTACCGCCAGGTTTTCACTCGTTACCGACAATTCTCTTTCTTTAAATGCTGAGTTAACATCAATACAAAACATAGGATACAATATTTTTAATTGTTTGCTGAATTACTCACTTGCTTTTCAAATATTTTTCCGAGAAAAATATTAATCATGCCTTAATTTTCTTTTAATGGTTAACCAGTCCAGCATTCGCCTAGACGAGTTTAGAGAACTGCCTAAAAACCACGCTCAGACTTGACAACAGAACCAAAGCAGAGGCCGCAGACTGCTTTCACGTGAAAGAAGTGAATGAAATGTAATCCAGCCGATACGTAAAACTATAGCCGACGTAATCATTGTTTCATTCGGTCGTTCCCGCAATATGGTTTCCTCAAAGGAATGATGAATAACTCATCCGATATGTAAAACTGTAAGGAAGTCAGTCGATTGATTTCCAACAACCGACTGAACGGATTGTTTTCATTCCTTTATTGCTACCACTACCAACAGGACCGCGGTGGTGTTGACACCAGCCGTTTACGCCAACAGTGTACGAGGCATGTTCGGAGAGTAAGTGTATTATGACCATAACGGGATTTCTTTTCAGGGTTGGCAATATTGAATTGTAGAGAGGGATCCCCTGATCAGAGCGAGCGCAGCAGGAACACGGCAGTACGCGAACTCATGTCGCCGTCGCGTCCAGTTGCATGAAAGACGTCGGCAGGAAACCCCGCCAAGTCCGAGACGCGTGCTGTGATCCGCTTCCTACTGGCGCAAGAAATCCATCACATACTGAATTTTTTTTCGCGAATCGATTCGGTTTACGGGGAAGGTATTACGAACAGTGGTATAAGAAGTTTAGTGGAGGCAGAAGAAATGTTCATGGCGATCAGAGGAGTGGAAGGCCTTTTATTTTAACTGATGAGCTGGGGCAAAAAATCGAGGAAATTATTCGCGAAGAGGAAACTGTTCGTGAAGACCGCCGGTTGATAGTGGATGAAATTTCTGCCATGTTTCCACAAGTCTTCAGAAATCTCTTAAACGAGACTCTCACAGAAACGCTGTGATACTGGAAACTGTGCTCAATATGGGCCCCAAAACAACGGACAGGGCAACACAAGAAAAATCAGGTCAGTAGCGCCCTCTGGTTTCTTACTCGAATAGGGAGGTGATGACTTTGTGAGCCCTACTGTGAACGGAGATGAAACGTGGGTGGCTCGTTACACGCCTAAGACATGAAGATAGTCGTCACAGACGCATCACACGAATTCCCCATTTGCCTAAAGGTTCAAAATCACAATATCGGGCAAAAAGATCATGGCCTCAGTCTTCTGGGACCGGAAAGGTATCACTTTGGTACAATATCTATCTCAGAGAGTGACCGGCAATGCACAACGATATTTTGAGACGCTAAAAACCTCGAAAGGAGCACTCGAAACAATAGTAGGTGGTGAATGTTAAGGGGAGGAGTGTGTTCGTAGCGCGACGGTGCCCGTCCTCGTACAGCCTTACCCACCAAGGCGCTGTTGGACTCATTTCATCGAGGTGTTTTGTACCATCGCCCATATTCCCCTCATCCGCCACCTTAAGATTATCATTTTTTTCAGCTTCTTGTAGGCACACGTGAGTAGAATTAAATTTTAAACCAACGAGCAGGAGCAGAAGATGATTCTGAAGTGGGGGAAGTAGCTGGCGGGAGAGCGCAGCATAACACGGCTTGTGCTACCACACGCACTGAACGGGATGGCGATTCTTTTGAAAAATAATAAGTGTATCAACAATATCTTGTTTTCTTTGTTTTCAAATACACTTTCAAAAAAAATATAAACCTGTAGTACACTTACTTTCTGAACATCCTCTTAACATGTCAACAGCGCCATTCCTCCTACCAAACCGTACGCGTTCTGTGTCTCTGACGTTGCCGCCTCTCGCAGTTTGCTTCGTCTGGCTACACCGGTCGTCAGCGCTGACTGCGATCCTTCTACGTTTTCTCGTACATTCCGCAGGCCGCCACAGGGCGCGAGCTGGACGCTGCCTCGCACCGCTACTGGTCACTCCCCTTCTGTATCAACCGGAAATGGATCGAAGGAAACACGGCTGTCTACACGCTTCTAGATGAGACCCGATTTCTGTTGTCTTACAATTTCGTCCCTTACGCGAGGTTTACATTACTGACAATACACGCGTTCTGCAGTCAGCTTCAAATATCGGTTCTGTAAATTTTCTCAGTAGTGTACGGGGAAAGGAAAGTCGTCTTCCCTCCAGAGACTCCCATTGCAGTTCATGAACAGTTTCTGCAACACTCGCGTCATGATGGATTCTGCCGGTAACAAATGTAGCAGCACGCAGCTGAATTGCTCCGCCGTCTTCCTTCAGTTCGACCTGGTGACGAGCCCCAGTTTCCCAGAATTCTGCCAATAAACTCAAGTCGACCACTCGCGTTCGCTACCAACATCCTTACGTGCTCTTTCCATTTTATATCGGTCTGCAACGGTTTGCCTAGCTATTTAATCGATGGGACTGTGTCCACTGTCACATTACATTATATTAATACTTGTTTCGTAGATAATCATGAACACGGCATTTTGGAATGATGTGGAACGCGTCAGTTTAACAAGGTTTTCATTACACCTTATATATATATATATATATATATATATATATATATATATATATATATATATATATATATATATATAGGGTGAGTCACCTAACGTTACCACTGGATATATTTCGTAAACCACATCAAATACTGACGAACGTATTCCACAAACCGAACGTGAGGAGAGGGGCTAGTGTAATTGTTTAATACAAACCATACAAAAATGCACAGAAGTATGTTTTTTAACACAAACCTACGTTTTTTTTAATGGAACCACGTTAGTTTTGTTAGCACATCTGAACATATAAACAAATACGTAATCAGTGCCGTTTATTGCATTGTAAAATGTAAATTACATCCGGAGATATTGTAACCTAAAGTTGACGCTTGAAACCTCCGACGTTCAGTTGCGTGTTGTAACAAACACGGGCCACGGTCGGCGAGCAGTGTCATGCGCATACTGCATCGTGTGTTGCTACATCAGCAATTACATGGTGATGACTTTAATCATCGAGTGCAGTTCTGTCAATGGGCATTAACAGAGAATGCGTTGCAGTTCTACCTGTTTACCGATGAAGCGGGTTTCACAAACCACGGGGCAGTGAATCTACGGAACATGCATTACTGGTCCGTGGACAATCCTCGCTGGCTCAGACAGGTAGAGCGACAGCGTCCGTGGACTGTAAATGTATGAATCATGAATCATTGGCGACCACCTCATTGGTCCTCACTTCATTGCAGGGGCCCAAACAGCTTCAACATACATCGCGTTTCTACAGAATGATCTGCCAACGTTGCTCGAAAATGTCCCACTGGAAACGCGTCGACGTATGTGGTATCAGCATGATGGTGCACCTGCACATTCCGCAATTAACACTAGGCTGACCATTGACAAGATGTTCGACGGGCGTTTCATAGGACGTGGAGGACGCATAAATTGGCCAGCCCGTTCTCCTGATCTTACACCTCTGGACTTCTTTCTGTGGGATACGTTAAAGGAGAATGTGTACCGTGATGTGCCTACAACCCCTGAGGATATGAAACAACGTATTGAGGCAGCCTGCGGCGACATTACACCAGATGTACTGCGGCGTGTACGACATTCATTACGCCAGAGACTGCAATTGTGTGCAGCAAGTGATGGCCACCACATTGAACATCTATTGGCCTGACATTTCGGGACACACTCTATTCCACTCCGTAATTGAAAACGGGAACCACGTGTGTACTTGTACCTCACCCCTCATGGTAATGTACATGTGCGTCAGTGAAAAAGACCAATAAAAAGGTGTTAGCATGTGGACGTAATGTGCTGTTCCAGTCTCTTCTGTACCATCACCGTTCCCTTTGGATCCCTACGTAATTCGGTGCTCTCCGATACAAACAATCGAACAGCGGAGGAGTGGTACTCAAGCGTCAACTTTAGGTTACAATATCTCCGGATGTAATTAACATTTTACAATGCAACAAACGGCACTGATTACGTATTTGTTTATATGTTCAGATGTGCTAACAAAACTAACGGGGTTCCATATAAAAAACGATAGTTTGTGTTAAAAAACATACTTCCGTGCATTTTTTTATAGTTTGTATTAACCAATTACACTAGCCCCTCTCCTCACGTTCGGTCTGTGGAATCGATTCATGGTTTACGAAATATATCCAGCGGTAATGTTAGGTGACTCACCCTGTATATATATACAGGGTGTTACAAAAAGGTACGGCCAAACTTTCAGGAAACATTCCTCATACACAAACAAAGAAAATATGTTATGTGGACTTGTGTCCGGAAACGCTTACTTTCCATGTTAGAGCTCATTTTATTACCTCTTCAAATCACATTAATCATGGAATGGAAAAACACAGCAACAGAACGTACCAGCGTGACTTCAAACACTTTGTTACAGGAAATGTTCAAAATGTCCTCCGTTAGCGTGGATACGTGCATCCACCCTACGCCGCATGGAATCCCTGATGCGCTGATGCAGTCCTGGAGAATGGCGTATTGTATCACAGCCGTCCACAATACGAGCACGAAGAGTCTCTATATTTGGTACCGGGGTTGCGTAGACAAGAGCTTTCAAATGCCCCCATAAATGAAAGTCAAGAGGGTTGAGGTCAGGAGTGCGTGGAGGCCACGGAATTGGTCCGCCTCTACCAATCCATTGGTCACCGAATCTGTTGTTGAGAAGCGTACGAACACTTCGACTGAAATGTGCAGCAGCTCCATCGTGCATGAACCACATGTTGTGTCGTACTTGTAAAGGCACATGTTCTAGCAGCACGGTTAGAGTATCCCGTATGAAATCATGGCGGTGAATCGAGGAAGTACAGTACATACTGACGAAACTAAAATGAGCTCTAACATGGAAATTAAGCGTTTCCGGACACATGTCCACATAACATCTTTTCTTTATTGGTGTGTGAGGAATGTTTTCTGAAAGTTTGGCCGTACCTTTTTGTAACACCCTGTATATATTGCCCCCGCAGAGTGCGGCCGACAATTGTCATCAAGAAGGAAGTGCACGACAGTTATGTTACGTGAGCTGCATGACATCACGCGAAACCTCTCAACTGCTCTCTTACTCGGAGAGAGACACTGTATCCCACGCATCTGCAGTCAGACTTGAAAAGAGCGACGAGACGACTTCGACAGGCGTACTAGACACACACCGACCAACACATCGGTTCAAAATTTCATCGGATTGTCACTGTGGTTTTCCATTTCGCGCCAGATCGGACATTACTTTCCAAACAACCCTCGTATGTAGAACACTTTCGGTGTGCTCGTACCTTCGACAACTGTCTGCAGTGGGACACCACATCGAGCGCTTTTCGGAAATCTAGAAATATGAAATCAGCTCGTTGTCCTTCGTTCCACGATTTGCAGAACATCGTGAGAGATGAGAGGAAGCTGTGTTTCGCAAGAGCAGTGGTTTCTAAATCCAGTTTAATTTGTGGACAATGTTTTCTCTGTCAAGAAAGTCTGTTACATTCGAACTTACAATGCGCTCAAGAACTGTGCAGCACATTCAGTCTCGGGCGCTCACCGACCTGGAGGACGTGTCCCCGCAGAATTCCAGCTCCAGCTGCTGCTGCCGAGGGTGGTGGTGGTGGTGGTCGTGGTGGGGGTGGTGGTGTTGGAGGTCGCGGCTGTGTAGCGCCATGAGCCGGCCGGGCCGATCCGCTGCGCGCTGCGCCCACTACACGTGACACTCGCGGCGCGGACGCGACTGCGGCCGCGCCACGTGGACCCCCCACCACGCGGCCCCGAGAGGGGCGTGGCCACGGCAGCACGCATGCGCCGGCACGCCCCCCCGCGCAGCCACTGCCCAACAGGCTCCCGGTTCCGCCCGGCGAGTCCGGCGAAAAACTGCTGCGGCAGTCCAAGTTTCCCCGGACACGCCTCGCGTTTCCCCCAGTTACAGCTGCCCACTTGCTGTGACGTTGGCGGACGTGTCTGGTCTCGCTTACTCCGAGCCTGGCGGGAGCTTAGTGGTACCTGCTTGCAGCTCATGTCTCCGAGGTGCAAGGGTGCCCGAGAGACAAACTCACAGACTTCCCCTTTTCTACTTATAAGTCTACGTCTACAGCAGGGCGGTCATCTCAACCTGCGGACTCGCACCTACGCTTGTAGCTGCCGTCTCTCAAACTCGCAGCTACAAAGCAGGTGCACTGCAACAGACATCTGGCGCAGAAAGCAGGCGAGTTCCCACTGTGCTCGCACTGCTCGTGAAAAAGGCTAGTCTACACGACATTACTTTGCGAAATCATCTCGTGAAGGTGATTCGATGAATTGTCAGCTACTTTACACGACGACATTAGATTGCGGTAACTCAATTCGCGAAACCAGTTCTACGAAACCCCCTACTTGTCTGCATGAACCCAATACTCAAGAAAAGAAATAAAAGACTTTTCTGCAAGAAATTGATGTGGAAAACCCGAGAAGTTGTTTCATCCATCTCAGAGCGCCACCAGAACGGTCCGCGTTTCTTCTTAATAGAGTTAATGATGCGACACGGAAGGAAGATACTATAATGCAAGACACATTCTCGCCAGAAATGCAACTACAGATCACATTGCGTTTTGTTGACTTGTGGAGACTCATATTCGACTCTACCGCAGATGTTAACTGTTCCACAGTCAGATAGCTATATTAGTTGCTTGTACAGGGTGAAAATTATTGAACTGTGTAAAAAAAGAAAAACGTAAATTAGTTACAAACTAGGGCGTGCACACACTTCATTCAACATGTAAACGTCACTACAGATTTAGGTAATGACATGATCGATATGCCTGCCATCATTGGCGATTATGTGGCTCAGAAAAATCGCGAAATTCTGCATGGCCCCGCTGTAGTGTGGGAACATCGATGCTGTCGATGACAACATGCTCAGTAATGGTCGTGGGGTTATTGCTATACACCTTGTCTTACAGCCCCTCAAAAAGGAGGCGCACATGCTCCGGTCCGGAGAATATGGCGGCCAATCGAGGTCCATGCCAGTGGCCCCTGGGTACCCACAGCCAGAATGCGGTCCTCAAACTCTCCTGCTTCGATGGGGTCGACCTCCGTCTTGCACGAACTACATTTTGTCGAAATCAGGGTCACTTTGCATAATAGGATGAAATCATCTTCCAAAACCTTCAAGTGCCGTTTGGTAGTCACCGTGCCGTCGAGGAATATCACACCGATTATTCCGTGTATGGAAACTGCACAGCACATAGTCAATCGTTGAGGGTGAAGAGACTTCTCGATCGCAAAATGCGGATTCTCATTCTCCCACATGCGCCAATTTTGCTTATTGTCGATCCCATCCGTGGTCTTCGTCACTAACCAAACCGTGCGCATACTAATTACCAACATGCTCCACGGCCAACCGCGTAGTTTCAACGTCCTAACGCAAACCGTTCAGAACTTATGGCGATTTTGTTTCGTATAGTTCAACAATTGTCATCCTATATGTTTGTAATTCATCTGTATGTGTACTTCTAATGGAATGACTTCCGCTCTTCAGCTCACATATCGTCAGTCCATACACGTTCAGGTCGCGTGGGACTGTCTGAAGTACAGCAATACGTCACTGCTTCGTTTTTTGTCGTCAGCATCATTGAAATCTCACGAAGACCTGTGCCTAACATAGGTATCCATGAAGAGAGAAATTTGCTCCGTTCCCCACCTTATAATCAAGTTTGTTGAAAAAAGAAATGAAAACGGAACATGAAAGGTAAATTAAAATTTCATAACGGATTTAAAAAAAGCTTTGTTTCCGTTGAAAAAATTTAAATAATAACTAATTTCCCACAACAACTGTCCGCCATGTTTATAGAAAATAATTAACACAATATTGCTGTCTTCTTGCTATCTAGTTTCAAAAAATTTGCTTCATTATTTTGAAGTGGTAAGAGAAGTAGCTGTATACGACAGAACACATGTTTATTATTACCACTTTTAGTTCAGATAGCGACTAAAAGGAAAACTTCTAATGCTGTACGTTACGTTCAGCGCCAAAGAGAGGCCTGTCAGAGGATAATCGTATGCTACATCTCAAAGAATATTCATCGAACATTCATGAAATAAACTTGATAAACTGATTTTCGTTATAGCAGGCAAAACATTTTGCTTCTTAGCACAAGCTCAGTGAAGGAAAAGTGTGGCTATGTTCTGATCCTGCGATGCTCGTAAGCGAGAAAGGAAGAAAATGCAAAGGTGAAAATATTATGATGAAACAATCTATTCGTTAATGTGACCTCACTACGTGTGCAGTTTTCGTCATCGTTCATTCGTTGTCACACTCGGCCCATTCTCCCTCCGCTACGAGTATGTTCGAATGGCCACGCTCATGAACTCTTGTACCCGAGCCGCGACTCCCTCGTAGCTGCCGAGGTCACGAGTAGCGACCGAGCTTGACGCCAGTTCTGAATGTCTCTAATCTACGTTTCTACTCTACAGGTGCGTGGCAAGACAAAGCTTGTCATTGTTCCCCGTTCCATTCTCTCGTTTTGCAGAAGAAGAACAACACTGTATTATAAGGGACGGCACCAGTTCCTGTAAAAGTGCCCTTATACGCCGATTAAAATTACCATGTGATTGGTGTTTCAGCGGGTCGAGTTGTAGTAGCCAGCCGTCATAGTACCTACCTAGAGCGTCACGTGCTCGCTGTGTTGTGTGTTTAGTACATCGCATACAGCGTGGCAACATTGCCCCCTGGCACTGGAATCTGTCAACCACAAAGTTATTTTAATCGACGTATTGTATTGTCGTTCCACCTCCATAACTGAGTGCTTGATATTTTTAAAAGTATGGGGAATCCGCTATAGCTATATTTAAAGAAATACCATTATCAGCCGTCGACATATCGCTATATATTATTGTTGTACCGATACATCAATGGAAATAATATCGACGTACCGATCAAAAAAATATCGGCTCCACATAGTAAATATACTGCCAGTTTTAGAGCTGTGTGTTTAAGTACTGATTTATTATTAGATACCCTGTACATCAACAAGCTAGCAGCCTGCTTACTCCCTGTACAGAAAGAATTGAAAAGGAAACGATGCACGTTCACACTTGAAGATAATCATTTTGCTAACAATGGTAATTGAATGTAAGTGGCAGCATGAAAGATGTCCGATGGGTCTGTCGTTCGGTCCCGTTACATATCGGATTTGTCCACTTCATGTCGACTTCCATGTTTTCTAGTTTCTGCAACCGACAGCGATCTAGTACCTCTAGTGTCAAAATTCGTGGTGAAGTTAAACGTTCCACTTTCTGCTGGTAGCACCGAGTGCCGTTTATGTCAGGTCTCCGCCCAATCGCAAAGACCAATCTTGTCATTTATATTTTTGTTGATCAGTTTCAGCAGCTGTTTTGGAAAAATACCGATGTGGAGAAATTGCACACTAGTTGGGTAAAAATTTTTTTTAACACAACTGATGTGCTATTTCTTCAAGTCAGACATCTTGTTATTCCATTCACACCGCCACTCGCCCCCCCCCCCCCCCCCCTCTCCAATACACTGCAACCTATACTTGCTTCACTCAGTCAAAGAGAAACGGATGCTCAGATGCTCAAAAAGTATTAAGACTCCTTCATCCAGTGAAAGTGAAATTATGTTCTACTACAATTTCAAAACAACAACATCAAATATTTGTCGAAAATTGAGAAAAAAATACAACTTTCAACATAGCTGCTAAGGTCCAGTGACCGTGTCAGAATTATATTAGAACAAATAAGCCCTCGGTCACAAATATTAAGTCAAAATTGATCAGGTTTCGACGCTACTATGAGCGTTTTGTTGCAACCCGTGTTCACTCAGGTACGAGCGGCCTTTAGCGGCTCGCCATCTTGTCTTATTTACAATTTTTCATGACGTCGCCTTTCCGGCTTAGATTTTTTTTTAGAATGTGACTTGTAAGTACTGCATCTCTTTCCAGTCAGTACACACTTCAGTTTATTAATTTCTTATATACCTATTATGTTTTAGAACAGTTAGTTTAATTCTGAAAACGACGCTCATAGTAGCGTCGAAACCTGGTCAATTTTGACTTAATATTTGTGACCGAGGGCTTATTTGTTCTAATATTTAAAAAATATAATATAAAATAAAAATATTGATGCTCGATTTTCCCGTTTCTGTATCGATATATTGATATATCATGGGGAAAATATCGCCGACATATACCGATATGTTTTGGATAACATATCGATATACCGTTATTTCATCAACAGCTGTAGTGTAGAAGACTCCCATGCGGAGGACCGGGCTTCGATTCCCGGTACTGACAAGGATT
This sequence comes from Schistocerca cancellata, assembly GCF_023864275.1. NCBI lineage: Eukaryota > Metazoa > Arthropoda > Insecta > Orthoptera > Acrididae > Schistocerca > Schistocerca cancellata. The sequence goes on from NC_064634.1 coordinate 515,843,734, forward strand.
TTTCCTTTGTGACATGACTGGTTAAGGGTTCAATGAGCCTTTTGAGGCCTACTGTGAAGCTACTTGACAGATTAGTAGTGGCTCCACGGTCTAGAACGTCTTCAAAACGGCCGGGGGAGCTGTGTGCTGAGCACACGCCCCTCCATACCGTATCCGCATGACTCCGTGAGGCAGAGGGTAACCGGTAGACATCCCTCGGATCATCACGCCCTGGACGAAGAGCTCGCTTTATAGTGTCGTAGGTGCGAGTCGCGCGCCAGCAAGTCCACTGCAAGCTAGCCTTCCCTCTAGCAGTGCAGGTTGCACGGGTCAGCCTAAGCGCCAGGCGGAGCGAGATCGCAACCTGTAACAGGGGCGTCGGCGTTACGGGAAATGTGACGCACGGCAGCAGCCACGTCGAACAGGCAGGCCACAGTTCGATATCGCTGCGTGGACCAGGCTATAAACAGTATTTCGCAGCTTAACAACTGGTTACAATTCCAGTTCCGTGGCTGCTTATAACGTCACCAACTTTTTCACGAAATTTTCCCGAAGTAATGCAACTATGTCAGACACCTCCGGATAATGTACTGATAATCATACAAAGATCATAATGTGTTATTAGTATAAATAGCAGTGAAACAAACGGACCTCTCTTTTTTGCTCTGCTCTTTCGCTCTTTTACTTTTCGTCTTTGCTCTCTTACCATTGCGCTGGTCTCTTTTGGTTAGCATGATTCATGTTATGCAATTAATTATACGGATTTGATGAAATACTCATAGGTGATCTTTCTTGGACTGTTAGTTAATTATTTGCAACTGCAACTGTTATTATTCATCAAATATCAAGTGCGTGCATTTGAATACCGCGCGTTTCATGTAGAGCATGTTTTGTTTTAAATATTAGACATCAAAACAAAAGTTTTCTGTGTGGAATAGAGTAAGTTATCTTTTATTTCTTCAAAACATACTGTTAAAGTTTAATCATATTTCTTTTACAGACGTGTCATTCCTTTACAGGTTCAAAATTCTGTGTGTTTTCTTAAATACGGAAGCATATCTTTTCGTTATTATACTTTCCGTGTGCCATTTAATGCGCCTTAGTATTTTTGTTTGTGAAATACGATAGAACCTGCAATCATTTTAATATTGCGAAGTCCGAAAATCAATTTAATACTAATTTCCACAAGGAAATATACTTAAACTCACGGTCAGTAACAAATTTTACCGAAAGTTTGCACTCCAAGATAAAACTGTGGGCCGTTGCCTCCTTTCAGAAAAAATTGCATTAACTTGCACAAACGTTCAGAATTAAGTCAGTCATTTAATGAAAGAGGCCCCAGTTTCTTTGCCGTCATTGCTTATCATTCCAATATAAAAATAGTTCACAACCCGAAATTGCATTCCATATTAATTTCAAGTAAAATAATTAAATCCCAACTAACCGACGGTGACGTTAAAAGGTCACCGACCGAGGAGCAATCGAACTGTTAGCCGAAGATGAGTCCGAGACGAGATCGGAAGCCTACCTACAACGGAAGGCATCGCCAGAGAAATGTCTACGCCGCTAAGAAGACAGTCATATTCACCGATTTGGACTTAACGAAGAGGCCGCGACGCTCGGAGCACGGATTTTCTTCAAAGTTTGTACGCTCTTGGCATACTACTTTGACGATTTTGAGAAAATTGCAAGAGCCGTTTTACGCGTCAGTGATGTACCGGTGCGTTGCGAGCCTGAGCACCAGATGGCGGTGGTCGTGCGGTCAGTGTTGAAGCTCTGTAATCGGTGGATTGTTGGATCGAGTCCCGTTCATCTTTCCTTTTTATTTTATATTTTTTTCAACACTGGTCATATTACATCGTACATATTACATTTGAAAGGTAATATCATAAAAATACACGTGTATTTGCATTAAAATTCATTGAATTGCTAAAGTTGTTTGGATGTATATTAATTTTTATTGTTATAAAAGCTACTATACGACTGTCATGCGTGGTTTGCACTAGATTGTCGGAAGAACCATAAATTTTCCAACATGGCAACTAGCTTTGTTTTACCTTAGAAACTCTGAAGATTCCTTGTGCGTGAGGGACAATTACAGTCATTCAATGTAGTAAATACCATTTTCACTTATGTTTCCCCTGTCTGTATGAAAAATATCATCCTGCAGCTTGTAATTGTCTAAGCACATCCGACGAATAATCGTGCAGTACTCTCATATTCTTGAATGTTGTACCGCACTGTATTACTGAATAAAGTTATTTACACCTTTATTCATCGATGTATGACTTGGACTTTCCAAGTTTGTCCCTCGTCGTTAAAACACATATCTGCAGATCGAAGCGTCCAAGTGCAAAGCAGTCCTCGGTAGCTTACCTGATGGCCTGTATTAGGGATTTCAGAAAGAACGACAGGCATACATCTTCAACAAAACTTTATACGTTTCATTGTTTACTTGTCGATAGGTATGATATTTGTTGCGATAATAAAAATTAGCAAGTAACCAATAAAAGTTAATGCAAATATGTGCCTTTCATCGTATTACCTTTGAAATGCAATATGTGTGAAACAACGACTAATATATATGGAGAAAAACATGAATGGGACCGATTACGGAGCTTGAATACTAACCACATAACCGCCGCCATGTCGTGTTCAGGGTCACAACACCTGCAATTTTTTCAGTAGTTGTAACGTTTATGTTTATGCATGCGTGATACTATTTGCTGTGAGCAGAGCACCTGTATGGTCGGCGGACATATCAGCGACGCCTCATCGGCTGCCGTCGACGTACGATGCTCAAAACAGCCACATTGGCTGGCGACAATGTCACGCTACAACAAGCCTGATTTCGCTGGCGACGAGATTATACGAACATACGCAGAGGACTTTATGCGATGAGAAAAGTTTGCTCCAAGGATTCCGTGGTTTATAAGGTCACAGTATCGATCAAATCTTGGATAAGTTCTAAATAAGTTACAAAATTTAATGCCGAGACCCTGTCAAAAAAGTAATTATCTAACCTATCTTTTCCAGGATGAAAACGTAAAAGAAGAGTAATCTGTGTTGGGTAAATTTTCAGATGACGCGACAACTTGACATTACGGTGCAAGTGCAACATCTTCTGCAGGCCATAAGTCACTCACAGGAAAGGCAGATTAAAGAACTGGGAGGGAAAGGAGAAGTAAGGTAAGCGCCGCCGGCATTCCATGCGTTTGAAAAGTGAACAGATCACATCGCACGGATGGGACAGCTTTTTACGGCGCAGAGACCAACAGGTGATATAAAACAAAGAGCAGTTTCGCTGTCGAGGCCTAGAGCATAAATTTATGGCGTAGTACAACAGTTACTTCCGGACAAGGATCCGAGTGCACTGTGCTATACAGAGACCAAAGAAAAACTAGCAAAATGCTTCAGAAGTAAAGTCCTAGTAGTGGCAGCTCGCCATATATTTTACGGATCATACAAGAAACAATAACGAACTCTTAAGAAACAAGTCACTATGCTCCATGGTCTTACCAGAAACTGTAAATTTAGATCTGAAAATCCTGAATGTAATCTGTCATATGTGGACACAGCAGTAAAGGAAATAACACAAGTTCCTAACGCGTAGTTCGAGGAACAACCTAACTAGGTTACATGACCCAACACCAGACCAGTGCTGAGGCACAGTTGGGGCACCGGAGCAGACAAAACAGACATTAAGGCCCCTAAACAAAGGGGCAAACGAAGTTTTTAAAAACAAAATTTCAATGCTCCAGAAACTTTAAACGGAAAAAAGTAAGTAGGAGTACAAAAATCCCTTAAAACGGTCGAAATGCGAGATCAGTTATAAATACAGCAAAGTAAACTAAAATCATGTGTCAATTTCATTACACTTGCTAGGGAAGTATGCTATTACAAAGAACGAAATATTTTAATCGCAGTAAGGAAAGGAATAAGACAGAAGTATGCCCACAAAAAGTACGCAAATTAAGTATAATACATATAACTAAGAAAATCGAAATGTGGATGAAGAATTCGAAAATATGACATGTAAAATAGTATCGAGTGGTGCTAAAGCAGTAACGCTAGACGCAGAGATAAAGGGGAATAGGGTACAACTCTAACTAGCTACGGGTTTTTCCAAAACTATAGTAAATAGGGCAACTCATTAATTTATGTGTTCACCCCAGTGAAGAAATTAAAATCAATCAATTAAAATAAAGGACAATGGGCTGGTAATGCTCATTACAAGAAATCAGTAGTCCAAGCAGATACTTATAGAGATTCAGTCTCAAGCGGCTACAAACCTGATACAACTCGACGTCTTTGCAAAGATCGGGCTTACAGTGCATCATTTAGCAAAGTAGATAAAAGTAACAGATGAGAACGAAGAATGTGCAAAACTTTGTACGAAGTACAGAAGAATTTTTAATGAAACGCCAGGAACGGCTACAGGGTGCAGATAACCTTGAAACCCAACGAAATACCAAAGATTTGCAAGACTAGATCAATACCCCACACAATTCGTTAGAGAGCAAAATAGGAATTAAGTACTTTAGAAAGGAAGGCTATGCCCTTAGTAATAGCAGAAAACCAAATACGAAATGCACATTCTATAATTGATAACTACCCCGTGCTCAGCGCAGAAGACATAATATCAAAATTAGATAAAGATCATGCATTGATTGGACAGACATTTATCTTCAATTGCCACTCAACGAAGAAAGCTACAAAGTCATGCTCATTAACATGTTATCTGGGCTCTATAAAAATAATAGATTACTTTTTGGAATAAATTCTGCTCGGGCATTGTACCTACAGCATTTAATCAGAAAGATTCCGGAGGTAGAAAATTACGTAGATGATGCAGTAGTATCAGGAACACTCAGAATAAACAGTACTGTGTGTTAATAAGGGAAAATGCTCCTTGTTTCAGGAACAAATATAATATATAGATCAAGTACTATCAGGAGATGCTCCACATCCTACCACCAAACTTTTGCAAGCCATCGCAAAGCATTACAGACCGAAAAAATGAAACGTTTGCAATCGATCTCCCAGGAGAAGTTTCAAATGGTGACACTAGCTGCGTTAGTCGCTTCGAGAGAATTCAGCATTGAGGGTGTAGTAGTCGATGGCGACGCAATTTGTGTGTTGCATCGTCAATGTGAGGGTGCGAGGGTTACATTCATCCCTTCAGCAGTCACAACAGCCTATCTGCTACATAATTTGCTTAGAAAAAGGTGAAAAATAGTATTGGACGAAGAATTGTCAAATGGCTTTGCATAAAATGGAAGGTTCTCAGGTAGATTGGTAATGTAAGATCCTAAGAAGCAATTGATAATAGCAGCCGATGCTTCGAATATAGGAACTGATGGTTCAAATGGCTCTGAGCACTATGGGACTCAACTGCTGAGGTCATTAGTCCCCTAGAACTTAGAACTAGTTAAACCTAACTAACCTAAGGACATCACAAGCATCCATGCCCGAGGCAGGATTCGAACCTGCGACCGTAGCGGTCTTGCGGTTCCAGACTGCAGCGCCTTTAACCGCACGGCCACTCTGGCCGGCTATAGGAACTGAGGAAGTGTTATTACACAGAGAGGGAAACGCGGATAAGCCCGTTGTTTTCATATCCAGGAGTTTGCATTCAAAGCAACAGGGCGTACCCGCATGAAGGAAAATAAGATATAGCCCTCATACTTGCTGTAGAGTAATCATATTATTATTAGTAAGGGCGCAAATTTTTGCTTATTTGTAAGGGCGCAAATTTTTGATATAAATCGACCACAGATGTTTAGTAACGATATTCAGTTCTGCTGCGCAGATTCCGATAAAACGTTAACAAAAGTTGCAAAGATACTCAGTATTGCTGTCGGCTTAGAGTTATGACATAGAATGTCATGCTTCCTCAAAACACACCAATAGAGACATCCCACACGTGTACCAACTGAAAGGGGTGGGAATTCTGACGTCTCCCCGTAAGTATGTCCTGTCACACAAGATGCTAACATGGCTACCATTAGACGCGGAAGTAATGGCGGCAGCAGCAGGAAAACATGAAATATGCCGAAAGTGTAATATTTTTATGGAAAGTACATAGTCATTTCCTACGAAACAATTAATGCAACCTGAATTGGTGCACTTCTGTAATCTACTTTATGCATTACTACAGTTGAAAGGAGTCATCTTCCTCATGCACTCAGTAGAAGGAAAGGCGCGAGTAGTCATTTCGGAAACAGAAGTATTAAAACCCTTGCACAGATGGCACTGGGGAATTTACACAACCAAGAAAATCGCAGGATAACACTTTTATTGCAAGAGTATAGAGAAAGCTACAGAAAAAATGTTGCCGGAAATTTCTCACTTCCATAACCAATTCATATTTTCCATGGGCAAAGGTGTCGGAACCTTGGAGCGGAATCCACTTAGACTAAGACGGACCATTCCTAGGAGAACATTGGCTCATACTGCTAGACACCTATACTAGTTTCCCGTACTTCGCAAGAGTGAGAAGCACTGACGAGGCGAAAAGAGTCCAAGTAATGAAGAAGGTATTTTCAGTAGAATGTTTACCTACGACCGTTGTAGCTGACCGCGGTACATAGTTTTCTGCAGGGGAATTTGAAGAATGTGATGCGGAAAACGGAATCCAGCACCTTGTAACCCACCATTCTATCCTAAATCCAATCCTGAGCGTTTCGTCAGGATTTTTTTGGTTACAAATGAGGAAACTAAGCTACTAATACAAAAAGGAGGATGCGCTACCGATGTTTTTAACTGTAGGGCACGGATTTTGTTGGAAAGTCATATTTTTTCTGAATTTTGCGGTTAATTCTCCAACAACTTATGCAGGATGCAGGTAATTTAGTGTAGAAAAATGAATTTTTATTGTGCATATAAAGTCATATTTACAGCTTTAGGGTCATGTTTTGGCCGACTTTGCCAAAAATGCATATACTTGTCATATCTTTAACATACAAGAATAAAAATATGGAAATATTGCTCACATGTTAATGTGAGTGCTGACAGGGTCAAAAATAGACACAATAATTACTACCACACTTTGTCAGTGCTATAATACACAAGCAGCCTAATAGACTAGTCGTAAGACGTTGTTTTGCAGGATTGACAAAACGCTTTCGAAGCCGACGCATGTGGCTTCCGACGTAATAAACATCGCACACGTGGTCACACTACTCACTTTGAATACAAACTCAATCAGGTTCAACATGCCGAAAGTAAAGAGCTCCTACAGCATGAACTTGCGAGGGTTTGTTCATGACTTTGGAGACAAGTTCTTCAGCATTGGCAAGTAAACAATATTTTGTAACCTATGTGAAGTAAAAAGTAGTGCAGAAAAGCGCTTCATGGGCAACAACGCTGCAATATCGCCAAACACGGCAGCTATGTGAAGAGAAGTGCAGAAAATGACAGCAGAAAAACGCTGTTGTTTGAGTAGGCAGGTCCACCTTCAACCGTGGAATCGGTCAAGGACTTGTGTGAGAGGATGATATCTTCCAACATCCCATTGCAGAAGCTTAAGAATCCACGTTTCAGGCAGTATTTGGAGAAGTACTAAACGCATCCCGTTTGAGGTGAATCTACACTAAGAAAGAATTACTTATCCTTCTGCTAGAGGAGGAGCTTAACAAAATACGAATTAGTGTTGTTGATGAAAATGTCTGGGTGTCCATAAATGAAGTCCCCGATGTGGAGGGCTGATAGGTTGCAAATTATGTTGTTGGTGTTCTAAACGTTACGAAGGTCTCGAAAAAATAAACAGCTCGACATTGGCCATTTTGTGTGACAACTCTCAGAAGCTACTGTGGCCGGATGGCGTGAACAGAGGTAACGTTTTGCTGTTAGTAACAGGGGGGCTTCTTAAATGTCTAAAGCAGCCAAGAGGTTTTTGATTCTCTACCCCAGCATGCACATGCGTTGCACATAGTTGCAGAAGAGACGCGGTCAAATTACCGTGATGTGACCAAATTAACATCCTGAAACCTTTGCTAGGGATGCAGAAATTCAGGCAACAAACACCTCCACTGACTGTCTCCACTCAGCCTGTTCTTACGATGGGGTTCTTGGCTTAATGCTACTAAGTATTACTGCACTAACTAACCCTGAATAAAGACTAATGAGCTTGATGGGGATGGACCAAATGCTGTCAAATCTGTGTAAAAGGTCTTTACAGACACCTTGCCTGGAAACGTGGCAGACATGAACGCCAAGTTTCCAGTAATATCGCGAGCCTTCGCACGACTAGAAGCTGCCGGTACTCCAGTGCGTGACGCCCAGGATATTGCAGATTGAGCTAGATCGAGTTCGTGGTCAAGTGATTGAAAAAGTGAATAACAAACTGCAAAGTGTTCGTTCCCCAACAGAATCCCGAATATTCTAAACTGTGTAAAATTAGTGAGAGTGTTCTTGGGTATTCCACAACATTTCAAGACAGTGAACCAACCTGGCTTGCAGTGACCTCGCCGCCTTTAAATGCGATTCTGTAACGACCTGTGATGTGGAGACGAGCTTCTCCAGGTACAAAACTATCCTCCAGCGACAACCGTAAGTATTTGAACATGGGAAGCCTGAAAGTGCACCTTGTCAGCGAGTGCTACTGTGCAGAACTTTTTTTTGTCACATGCAGACTCTTCGAAAATAAGTGCTAGTTAGTTTCAGACACTGCAGAAAGTAAGCATAATACACACGATTTATTCAGAATGAATTCTGTGTCACATGGTATAAAAAGATCGACAAGAATGTTTTTAAATAATTTTATGTAAAGTCATATTTTTAAGGTCATATTTATGCAAGTTTTAGGACATAAATGATATCATATTTCGCTGTTTTTAGGTCATTAAGATCCGGACCCTACTGATCTACAGAAACCTTTCTCATGAATGAAGGACCGAACGGAGACTTTCTATGAGAGGAAAATTGTACTTCCCCTAACAGCACTTTGTAAGCATGAAGCAACCGGTGCAAGAGAGAATGAAATTAGAAATCGCAATTTCAACATTGACTATAAAATAATATATGCAGAGGTGGATCGAGGGAAAAAAATACTGTATCTAGCGACAGTGATATGTAAACTGAGTAACGTGACGTATGTCATAATGGCTGAAACTGTTGTTACCTGCCGTAAGCACGTGGACCCGTTGAAGCCGCCACATGATAACGGTTTCCAATCCAGAGGCTACAAAACTTTTTGTGTTACAGCTCTGCGACAGTGGGTCTACCCCAGGGGTGGCAGGAGGAGTCACGGGGCAACAGCTGTCCACCAGTGGTGAAGCCCCACAGCAACCACAACACATGCGGGCTGAGCTGAGCCCAGCCTTTGCAGTGCAGAAGTCACCATGGAGGTGAATATGGTCCACATTTAGCAGTACCAATATATGAAGATTTTAAAATTAGCATAAACAGTTTTGTGGTTACTGATCAGACCTCATCCTCAGACCGTATTGATAAGCGGTGGTGGCGTTACGAAGTCCACGAACGTCAACTGCTGAAAAGAAGAAGATACTCCTCTGCTCTCCTTTGCGGTGGGTGTAGGGGGGGGGGGTGAGGGGGGGATGTTGTCACCCCGAGTCGCGTATCCGCAACTTCGCTGCTGGACAGTCCACCCTCCAGCAACTCAGACCCGCATAGGGTCAGCCTACTCTCCAGGCGGAGCAAGGTCACTGCTAGTTAATCGAGCGACCGACAAAAGAGGTCCGAGCATGAAAGGGTACAGTACCGCCCGACATTAAAAATAGGTACAACATTATTCGTTATTCTCGTCAGAACAACATATTTTTTTGTAATAATAACTCAATTTCACTTAATACACCGAAGCCGGATACCAGTGTAGGAAAGAAGGACAATTTATTTATTTAACTGATCACATGTGCACTCCCACAAAATAAATCCCTACATCCAGTTTGGTGAGATCTGTGAAATGAATGAATGTATGGTCGTCTGCTAACCGCAGATAGTGAATGTGCAATATATGATCATCTTTGAGACGGTCCTTTGGTCATCTTTGGTGGAACGGCCATGTTTCAGCACTCTGGCGCTGGACCTTGTGTTGGTAAGACCTGTCTTAGGTGTGCTCCGTAAAGACAAAGAGTTGAGGGAATGGTATGGATGTGAAATACTTAAGAGTAGCTTGGAATAATAATTTCTCTATTTCAGGAACTTTTGGGGGGAGAATGAAATGACAGGCAGGTAATATTAAGGGGATCGTACTAATCTTCGGAAGTGACCAACCGTCACAGTGAAACCACGTGTAGCAATAAGTTGAAATACTTCTGAGTGCTAAAGTTAAGCTGAATTACTGGCGTGTGTACTATAAGTTGGAAATATTTAAGAAATGGCGTGTGCAGGACTAGAAATTAGAGACGAGTACTTCCATGTGCTGAGTACTGTGTGAATCTCAATCTGTGTATGAGACAAAGGATAAAGAGAAGTACTCATCCATGGTATCAGTTGAGGACTCGCGTGTGTGATGAATATGTTCTTAATATTACTTTGCGTGCTATGTTTCCTTGTGACGCTTGATTCAGACTATAATACTCTGAGAGAGAAGCAAGGTGAGTCAGCCGTCTATCCAGCAACGCCACTTGGCTTGCATTGCACAGGAAGACGTGCATATATCGTTAAGAGTTCGTAGTAGGAAAGAAAATTTACGAAGTGGGGCAGTGTCGTGTGAAACTGGGATGAATACTGATTGAAGTGGGAAAGCTGAAAGTGATAATGTTGTGACCATTCCTTGTGTCGTATTCCATGTTGCAGTGTGGTGTATGTCATGTGATTTAAGTATGTGTGGTTTGCATGGGAGAACAGCAAGGTAGGTTCAGAGGCAGTGGGTTATTCATGTTCCTTTTTGTACCGCTCGGTCTGGAGTAAAATTTCTTGATGATGGGTGTGAGAGTCGAAGTGTGAGATATAGCAAAAGATCCACCATCCTATCCAGAAAGTGCACTGTAGCGTTAGATAATTACGACACCATAAGATAGAGAATCACTAATGTAAAGGCATGCCCACTGGGCGGAGTTTCTCATGTGTAATTGTTGTATAAAATGTAATGGTGTGTGTAGGTTATCTTTGAACCATAATAGAATTTATCGGAATAAAAAAGATAGTGAAAAGAAAAAGATTGGTGGCCTTGTTCTTCAAATGTATGTAGTCTTGATACCCAGAATTTATAATGTGTGCGCCATTCATATTCAGTGCGATGGCCATGTGTTAGTCAAAGCCGTTGGGTAAGAAAGAAATGTGGTATTGCCAGAGCGTAGTGAACAATCCGTTTCCGTTGCGTAATATTCAAACAGGAGAATAATTTGTAGCTTAATTGTGGGTACTAGAGCTCATAATCAGTCATCGATGTTACACGAGAAATAACAACAAATCCACTCGCTTGGCAGACCACTCTCCGTGCAGGCCTGACTGCTTGATGCCACAGTATGAGCAAGGCATGTGGGTGCCTCTCAAAGAGGGCTATGTTGCACGGTAGTTATGTCGGACAAGTAGGGCGCAGTTTCATATACTGTGCAAACCAGGATATAGGCCACGATCTGTGGCATAACAGGACGTTGAAGCTCCCCCCTGGAGCTCACTGGCCGAAAAGCATCGACCTGCTCGCTGAAAGAATCGAAACGCATGCTGACGAGTTCGACGTGGAATCAGCGGCAATGCAAGGCATCGCTACGAGCAGTGTATGTTGGCGTGAGCGTAACCGTATTCACCGATTTGGTCCTTTGTTTCAGAATGGTGCACTAGCACTAGTTAGTACTGTTTTTAGAACATTCACAGCCGGCCGCGGTGGCCGAGGGGTTCTAGGCACTTCAGTCCGGAACCACGCGACTGCTACGGTCGCAGGTTCGAATACTGCTTCGGGCATGGATGTGTCTGATGTCCTTAGGTTAGTTAGGTTTAAGTAGTTCTAAGTTCTAGGGGACTGATGGCCTCAGATGTTAAGTCCTATAGTCCTCAGAGCCATTTGAACCATTTTAGAACATTCACATGAGCGTTGAGTATTCGTGCTATAGAATAAATCATTGTCTGGACAGAGACATTTGTAGTTATCTCAGCAGTTTTTATATTTATATGTATGCGGACCTGATATTGTTTGTTTGGAGTAACGGACTTGTCTGCACATACACATTGCCGCAACCTCGTAGGCTATTGTCGACGTTCAGCAGTCACTGTAACCACATTGATTGCCAGTGAAGTGAAGGTACGAGAAAAGGAACCCTTGCCCTTGGAAGTAAAATAAGTTGGAATATCTGATCACTTCCAAACCTCGCGCTTCACTGTACGCACACGGCGGTGACAATCAGCTGCGACCTGCTTGCTCTGCAGGAGACGTACCACGTGACGAAGAGTCGTGTTCGTTGCACGAGGTGTAAACGCAAGGCGAGCTTCCATACGCACGGTCCATGGTGTGGGTCTATGCAGCATCAAAGTCGACTATCCCAATTGCGGACGGACCTGTTTCTCACAACTTTTGCTGCAGTCGGACGAAAACGGAATGTGACAGACTCGAGGATCAAGAAAACACTCACGATATACGCACTTTGTAGCTCTAGCATTACGCACAGTACCGTGAAACGGGAGCGTTGAAAGTGATTCTATCTTCAAATTTACTTTATATGCAAACGGTACATTTCCGGACATGGCTTCCTTATCAAAACTTTATCTTTAAATCTCATCTACAACTCCTAGAAGCCTGTAGTAGAAACTGTGGCTGTATTTCTGTACAAAGACAGCAGTCTGAAAAAGTACAGCCTCGCTGCTACTGTCACAGCGGAAGAAGATTCCCACCAGAGAGTTACAAGAACTGCTAAGCTTCATCACATGTGTTTCCTTGCTCTTGATCTAGCTTGGTATCCCTGTACATCACTTTTCACGCTCCATAACTCTGGTCATAGATGTATCACATGTACTGTAAGTGAACGTAGAATAGTACCTGTACACGTAATCTGTCTTTAAGAATACTCCTGACAATGTTAACATTGTTATTCTTGAAGAATCAAGTTTGCCAAGATCTCTAGCAATTATTTTTAATTCGAGGAGCTGCTTCGGCAGATCTACGCTGTCATAATCGGATCTTGTAACGTTATCAGTTGTGCATCCTTTTTACAGTAGTAAATGTCACATAGTGATGCGTCAAACAAAACGTGACAGGGAACAGTAGCACCTCACAAGTAAATTAACACACAATTAAAACATGTAACATGTTGTGCTGATGTCCCAGCATAAACTAATCGCTTCCATTACTAATTACTGACTAGTGTATGCTGAGAAGTGAGTACAATATGCGTGTTTTAATTGTGTGTTCTTTTATTTGTGACATGCTGATGTTCCCTGCGACGTTTTCTTTGACGCAACGTCATTATATGACTTTTAGTATCGTAAAGCGCATGCACATGTAATATTGTTACAAGATCTGATGATGATAGCGTAGATCTGTCGAAACCGCTGATCGTAATAAAAATAATTACTAGCGGTCTTACCAGACTTGATTCTTCACGAATAATATAACTTTAGGATCGTCCCCAGACTGACGCAATGTAAAACATATATAATGTTAACACTATAGGTGCCGCTTATGTTGCGTGTGAACGTGGAGCGGTATCTCTGTATATTTTACGACAATTCTGGCCAATGAAACATCGCATGGGCGTGCATAATCACTTACATAAAAAACGGCAATTTTAAGAGTCTTCCGCCCCACCCCGCTGCATAAATTTCTGTGGGTGCCCATATCCCCACGATCAAAAAACAAAGTACCAGAATGGGGAACGTAATACTACCAAGTCGTCGTGTATCTATTATACCATGTCTTGGCACTGTAATTCTTTCGCAGACGAAATTTAGAAGTGCTGTCTCACTTTAAAGTATCTGAGATATAATTAAGGAAACATACTATGCAATAGTAGGTGCACTAAACGACAGCCCGCATCTCGTGGTCGTGCGGTAGCGTTCTCGCTTCCCACGCCCGGGATCCCGGGTTCGATTCCCGGCGGGGTCAGGGATTTTCTCTGCCTCGTGATGGCTGGGTGTTGCGTGCTGTCCTTAGGGTTAGTTAGGTTTAAGTAGTTCTAAGTTCTAGGGGACTGATGACCATAGATGTTAAGTCCCATAGTGGTCAGAGCCATTAACTAAACGACAATATCGTAGTTGTTAATGTGCACGTAAACATAAATATCTATATATTTTTATTCATAATGTTGCATTAATTAATTTTTTAAAACATCGTACTTCGAGGCCTTTCCTCGCATTTTCTGAATAACAAATCATACCATTCAGTCTTAACATCTTTGTTTTGCACTCATCTGCCCTAAGGTCACTCAGTGCCGACAACAACTTATAAATTTCGATGCACTCTAATCATAACGCTCTTCCGCCTTGATTTCAGCTCATTTTCCACGTCTCAACGACGACGAACGACGAACACAATGTTATCCACAAGCAGTAGCTCGCAAGAAACTGTCAAGGATATTGTCAATACTGCCCACAAACGGCACGATATTTCCGGGCAGCGGAATATATTACTTCTCAAGCTCTCGGCTTCATCCTAGATGTTCATTGTTGTAGCGCCTCAGGAAATATGCGCAATATTATTGACCGTCTAGCGGACGCTTAAAAAAATCTTAATATCTTTGCTTTTTCTTTCCTTTACGCGATTTTAAGATTCGTTTTATTCTGTCTTTCCTTCTGGCTCAAGATTAATTAATGGCAAATACTATTAACAAAATTTCGCTTTGAAACTTCCCCTTCTAAAAATAGCAATGACTGTGCTGGTAAACTTCTACGTTATTTGATTTTCAAACAGTTGAGCAAAACTGAACGTACTCAGACAGTTCTCTCTTTACTTATTCTGATCGTCACTAAACTGACACACAATAATTTTTAGCACAATGCAACCTGACCAACTTTAGGGCCTGAAGTTAAACAGTTCAAGTAAAATTCTACTCCTCAGCTGTTGGCAAACGTATCTCACTGGCGTATCTTAAATGAATGGTCAGTCGCCACAATAACTCTACAGTTAATGATAATTCTGTACAAAACTGGCCTCAGTTGTTCCGATAGGATGCAGTTGTTAAAAAATTCCGTCTTTAACCTAAGTTGCAATAGTTCGGATACATGATGTACGACGGTAAGCCGAAAAGTAATGCATACGCGCTTATAGGACACCAACAAAAGCAATTAGAAAGGTTGGGCAAAAAGTTGCAGCATTCCAATTGGCGCTGTTTGTTCTCGCCTAGCCATCGTACACAGATTTTACGGTGTCCTAATTGCACAATGATGAGACCGACACTTCCCTTGAATATTCCAATATGGTTTGTGATACGCTTCTGAGTGATTCGCCGGACATTCTCAATCAAATTGTCAACGATTTTGAGATATTTACCGTCTGCAGTTGTGATCGGACGTCCACTGCGTGTTTCAACAGATGTGTCTCTTCCAGGCTCGATACCACGAAATTCTGCTGTCCATCGATTTGCATTAGACCTATCAACAGCATTGTCACCATAAAATGACTATGAACAAAGATGAATCTCATTAACAGTCACTTTTACAGCAATTAAAAATTCGATAACAGCAGGCGCTGCAACTCGCGGTGACGGACACTTGAACATGTCTCCGTACTTCCGCTACTCGAAATACACTGGACTAACGCAACGCATTCAAACTGCGCATGCGTATAGGGGGGGGAAGTTGCCTTCCACATACCACCTAGCGTGTTTGTGGAGGTCGTTTAGGTCGCGTTCTAGAATTATATATGTGCCTTACTTTTCAGTGTAGGCTCGTTGCTCACACGAAGTATTTAATGCTATCGACAAGGTATTTCAAACTGATTCCGTATTTCTAGATTTTCAGAAGTCATTCGACACCGTACCTCACAAGTGGCTTCTAATAAAAATGCATGCCTAAGGAATATCGTCTCAGTTACGCGTCTAGACTCCAGATTTATTGTCAGAGAGGTAAACAGTTCAAAGTAGCTGCTGATGTAAAGTCATCGAGTAAAACAGAAGTGATTTCTGGCGTTCCCCGAGGTAGTGTTATAAGCCACCTGCTGTTCCTTATCTATATAAAATATTTGGGAGACAATCTGAGCTGCCGTCTTAGGTTTTTTGCAGATCGTCTAACAATGTCATCAGAAGATGAAAGCAAATTGCTAAACGATTAAGGTAAGACATCTGCACGGTGCGAAAATTGGAAATCAGTCGAATCTAAAGGCCATATATTCAACTAAATTCGTAGGAATTACAATTAGGGGGAGCACATAGAAAATGCTGTGGGGAAGGCGAACCAAGAATAGCGTTTTATTGGCAGACCACTTAGAAAATGCAACAGATCTGCTAAAGAGACTGCCTACACTATGCTTGTCCATCGTGTTTAGGAGTACTTTTGCACAGTTTGGGAACTTTACCAGATAGGGTTAACAGAGTATATTTAGGTAGTTGAAAGAAGGGTAGCACGTTTTGTATTATAGAAAAGTAGGATGATTCAGTAGCTTGTGCTTCACTACTCATTTTCTGTTGAATGTCACACATTTTACTCGTTCTTTTCACTAGAAAATGAAAACTTACCCAGAACTTACTGAATCATCCTACTATAATCCACAATTCAGGTCTAACCCACTTAGAAAAATTAATAACAAATTTTCAAAACTAATTATTTTTTCATACAAAAGATGAATGTAAGAAAATAAAATTTAATATTGTTTTAGAAAAGATGAATGTAGAAAATAAATAAAATTAATTATGGGAATGTAAGAAATTTTTATAATTTGTGATGTCTGTAGGCTAATGTATCTATTTTATATTCCAAAACATATGTATGTCATCGAGGTCTATCCATGGTCTAGGGGCACAGTCCGCTGTTAGCAGCGGTGGGGCAAGGTCGTCGTGCCTGTGTCCCCCTGTTAGCGCACCGCGCGCGCGAGTGTTTACTGTTTACCTTCCGCTGCGGCGAGTGACACGCGTCCGTGTCTCGGTAGTGCCATGGCGCACTCGTATCGCAAGTCCACCATTAAGATCACTTTTCAAGCGGACTATGCAAGACCTCGAGCACTTGACATTGAACGTTTCATCCGGGAAGAACTTCATATTGCACCTCAAGACATCATTGGGATCCACTTTTCTATAACACAAAGTGTCGTCTACATAAAAATGATCAATGACAAGGCGTGCACTGATGTTGTGTGCCGACACGCTCATGGACTTAAATTCAAGCATTCTGATGGCCACGTAGGAACTGTCACGATCGATCACGCTGGATTAGGCCTTCGCACTCTGAGGGTCTTCGAGCTGCCATTCGAAGTCCCGCCAGATGTTGTGATGACAGCTTTCAAACCATACGGCCACGTGCTAAGCCACTTGGCTGAAAAATGACAAACGTTTGAAACGTATCCCGTCTTAAATGGAGTGCGACAAATTAAGATTGAACTGACGAAGCATGTGCCATCCTATTTAGTAATTGGCGGCTGCAGAGCCATTGTCATGTACGACGGACAACCGAGTACTTGCGCCGGCTGTGGCCAGGAAGGACATGTCCGATCGGCCTGCATTCAACGCCGACTGACTCAGACACCGGTTGGTGAAGTTCCATCCCCGGCGACGCCTACTTCACTCCCCATCACGTATGCAGCGGCTGCAACCGCAACAGCTGTTCCTGCCCAGGATCGTAACACCTTATTGCAGTCAGTGGTCGATGACAGTGTGGCGGACAGCATATCCCCCTCTACGACGTCATCGGCAGCCTTGCCTCAAGACGGTGATCAATTGTGCCACCGAGACGAGCCTAAAGAGAAGATGGAAGTAGAAACTGAAATTGTCCCGACCTCTGCCTTCCTACCAATGGAGACCGCATCACATGATTATCGCCCGCACTCTGACACAGAACAACATGTCCGGAAACAACGGTCTCCTCGAAAACGCAAGAAACGGCGCCATACGCCATCCGATGATTGCCTGCTTCGGATGTGTGACCCGGACGAACAATCGGCCTCGGACGACAATCAGGACTCTACCACCACAACTCACCCTTCCCGTCACGATGCTACGGCGGATACAATTTCTGAGCCTCAGTCTGACAACATCACTTCTGCTACTGAACATGCGCGCGAGCGCTCTACTGACAGCACTCATCAACAGTTACCAATTGCTGCATCTGATTCTTGGGCGGATGATGTCGAGGATGAGCCACAGCAACAGGAGGATGCCGAAGGCAGAGATGCTCCCGCGGCTGTACCCAGCACCGACCAACAACAGTGACTACGGCTGTATCGTCAGCCTCTGTGGGGCCGCCCCTGCCGCCCACACCTGGCCTCCTACACAAGTTGCCGACCTGGCTGACCAAACGTACCGTCTAGCGACGATTAACATCAACAACATACGTGCCCGACATAAACTAAAGATGCTACAAGACCTGCTCAACGCAGCAGACATCGACATTGCGCTCCTTCAAGAGGTGTATGTCGCAGACTTCAAGGGACCCTATGGCTACAAGACTTGGGTCTCACAAGCGTCTGCCAATGGCAGTGGTGTGGCGATCCTCCTCCGCGAAGGTATATCCGCAGAAGACGTCGAGTATCTCCCTGACGCCAGAGGCATGGCTCTTACTATCCAAGGAGTCAAACTTATTAACATCTATGCACCGTCAGGATCTGGTCGGCGTCGCGAACGATCCACCTTTTTCGCTCATACAATCACGCCCCTCTTTATGGGCCGTCAGGACGCCTTGATAATGGGAGGGGACTTTAACTGTAGCCAAGCACCTAAGGATCAGTTACCACACCATCCTCCCTGCGCAGAACTTACGACAATTATAAATAATCTTCAATTGGTGGACTCGTGGGAACATGTTTGTGGCGATCGGCCCGGATTTACTCACTACACCAGCCATTCCTCCAGCCGCATCGACCGGATTTACATCTCGCGCTCCATAGCTGTGGAGACAAGAGCTGCCGAAGTTTGGCCCACAGCTTTTTCTGACCACGAGGCCTACATCTGCGCTATTACCCTCGGCCGCCAGAAGGTATGGCACAGCCGTGGTCTTTGGAAGTTGAACGTCGCCCACCTCGCTTCTCAGGAATGCCGCCGCCTTATAGAGAACACGTGGGACTCATGTAGCCGCCGGCGTGGTACCTACCGGTCTACATTGTCGTGGTGGTTACTCTGCGCCAAACCAGCCCTCCGGAAGACCTTGATAGGCTACGGCCGAGATGTTGCAGCATGGAAGAGACATACCATGGACTTTTACTACAGCATCTTAAGAGAATGTACAACACTGCCGTACTCATCTGCACGGCAGGTGACGGTGAACCGTGCCAAGGCACAGATCATCAGACTAACACGTTGCCACCTTGAGGGTGCGATCGTCAGAGCGTGCACTCAAGACAGAGTGGCCCAGGAGGAACAGTACATGTATCACGTCATTGCAGAACGACGACGCCGACGCAGGACACTGATCCAAGCTATCACGACGGAAGACGGACGACGCCTTGATACCCAGCGCGACATAGGAAACGCCCTTCATGCTCACTACACTAGGCTATACTCGGAACGTCGACATCCCCCAGAGGTGATCGCCGCAGTCTCTCAACTCACTTATGGTTCGATCTCTCCGACAGCGGCGGCGGATTTGACAGCAGATGTAACGGAAGAGGAAATCATTGAAGCAATACAGGCTGGGGCTGCTCATAAGTCCCCGGGACCTGATGGCCTTCCTGTGGAATTTTACCGGACGTATCAACAATTACTGGCACCAGCATGGACTGATATTTGCCGCGATCTTATGTCTCCCACGACGCAGATACCTGGGGCCTTCCTAGAAGGACTGATTGTGCCTATACACAAACCACGAGGCGGATCCAGGATCAGTGACTATCGGCCCTTGACCTTACTCAACAGTGACTTGAAGATTTTCATCCGGCTTCTGGCGGCACGCCTAAAGCGATCTGTACGATGTGCTGTGTCGCAGGACCAGGCATCGTTAGGTGGTGACCATAATATTCGCACTGCATTGTGCCGATATAGAGATATGATCGCGCTCGCCAAAGCTCGCCAACTGCCAGGAGTTTTGGCCTCACTCGACTTTAGCCAGGCCTTTGACAGAGTCGACCACACATTTTTGATGGAGGTACTGCGACACATGGGGTATCCGGACGTCATAGTTAATGTACTGATGCGTCTCCTACGCGGCGCGACGTCCAAGGTGTTATATAATGGCCGTCTTACGCCGCCGGTACAGATCCAGCGATCGGTGCGACAAGGCTGCCCTCTTTCGGCGATATTGTACGCTCTCGTCTTGGAACCACTCCTCCGACAACGCCTGACTGGAATATCCCTTGGTGGACACACTTTTTGCTGCACTGCCTATGCGGATGATCTGGTACTCCTTCTTCGCAATAATGACGAAGTTCGTGCAGCACTGGCGTGGGTGGCGACCTACGGCGCGGCATCGGGGAGCCATCTCAATCTCCACAAATCACACGCCCTGTCTATAGGCAGAGGCCTGCCCGACGAGAGTGTCGCACCGCTAAGAATCAGTGACACAATCCGCTGTCTTGGCATTGATTTCGCATCTGATATGAAGCGTTCAACAGCCATTAACTACAGGCGTTTATTGAATCAGATGAGAGCAGGAATAAGTGACCACCGTCTGCGACATCTAGACCTCCTGCAACGGACACGATATGCTAACGTCTATTTGGCGTCACGTA
Organism: Schistocerca cancellata; assembly: GCF_023864275.1. NCBI lineage: Eukaryota > Metazoa > Arthropoda > Insecta > Orthoptera > Acrididae > Schistocerca > Schistocerca cancellata. The sequence continues at coordinate 515,864,417 of NC_064634.1, forward strand.
TCCCCCATTTTGCACAGATACTCCCCGTACCACCTACCCTGGCTCACCGCATGTTGGCGGTTTTGGGATCCTTTGTTAATACGGGCATGTTATTTAAGATTCGTTACGAGTCCCTAACCCTCCCGAGGAGCAGAGGGGGTTTAGGCCTTTGTCATGTTCAGAACAGAGCGAAGGCCCTGTTCGTCAGCTGTCACCTGCAACTGTGGCGACGAAGTCCGACGTGCCTCACAAGTCTCTTACTGGAGGCCTTACGACCAACCTCACTCGCACCCCCTGTGATGATATCGGACATCCCAGCACCTTTCTTCTACATTAGCCAGTTCTTCCTTGAGTTAAGCTACATCCGCACCGCACTACTACCCACACGCTTGATGATGACGAGGGCGATATATGCTGCCATGCAAATGAACAGGACGCCGAATGTGATTGAAAGCAAACACCCCACTACAAAGTGGCGCGCTGTGTGGCAGGCAGTGAATGCCACCACCCTTGATACTGACGTGCAATCTGCATGGTACGTAACTGTTAATGGGAAACAGTTGTGCCAGTCCCGCCTACATCACATCCACCTAGCTGATTCACCCTTGTGTGCCACATGCCAAGTGATTGACACGGATGAACATCGTTTCGAATGCGGGTCGGCAAAGGACGTTTGGTATTTGGTGCGTCAGATATTGGCTTTTCTCACACGCACGACTCCCGACAGGATAACTACCCGATCACTTCTTTTCCCCGATGAAATTTATTTCCCAAGAGCAAAAACGAACTCTGTGACGTGGATCAGCGGCCACGCTGTTCACTACCTCTTCGGTAATGGCGAAAAGACAGTACCCGATTTTTGGTATTACCTCAACGAACGACATTGTGCGATCGTCAGGAACCCTAAATATAGGCAATATTTTTCTAATTTTCTTTGGAGCGTATTCCATAATCCGCCTCACAGCTGGATTATCGATGGCATGAGAAGATAACCATAGCACCTCTTCCCAATTCCTTTTTTTTATGAGATTTGAACAACACAACAACGAGAAGACAGTCATCGAAAAATTCGCAGCGGGCTATAGTATGGAGCATCCTTTGTCGTAACGGGACGACTTCCTATTATTCTGTTTATGTAGCCGAAGAGGAACGGCCTTCCTTTCACCATTTGTATAAAAATAAAATAACATAAAATAAAAAAAAGCAGAAAAACCAACCTTCCAAAATCATTTTTCCCTTTTTTTTCATTTTTGATATTTAAAAAAAAGGAAAAAGAAGGACAAAGAAAAAAAAGGGGTAGCGTCTTTGTTTCATAATCAAAACGTCTTCAGTCCCGGGTTCGATCCCCGCCACTGCCTAAATTTTGATAAATAATCAACATTGGCGGCTGAAGACTTCCGGCATAAGAAGTCAGCCTCATTCTGCCAACGGCCTTGCCAAAGAGGGCGGAGGAGCAGATAGAGGTTCAGGGCACTCTCTTGTCCTAGGGGTGGGAAATTGCCCCTAAAGGCGGAAGAATCAGCAATGATCAACGGCATGAGGATGCAGAAGGCAATGGAAACCACTGCATTAAAGACACGTAACGTGTATCCACAGGAAATGTGGCCTGTAATTGAAGAAGTGTCATGATGATCTCCCCATTGGCAAAAGATTCCGGAATAGTCCCCCATTCGGATCTCCGGGAGGGGACTGCCAAGGGGGAGGTTACCATGAGAAAAAGATTGAATAATCAACGAAAGGATAACGTTCTACGAGTCGGGGCGTGGAATGTCAGAAGCTTGAACGTGGTAGGGAAACTAGAAAATCTGAAAAGGGAAATGCAAAGGCTGAATCTAGATATAGTAGGGGTCAGTGAAGTGAAGTGGAAGGAAGACAAGGGTTTCTGGTCAGATGAGTATCGGGTAATATCAACAGCAGCAGAAAATGGTATAAAAGGTGTAGGATTCGTTATGAATAGGAAGGTAGGGCAGAGGGTGTGTTACTGTGAACAGTTCAGTGACCAGGTTGTTGTAATCAGAATCGACAGCAGACCAACACCGACAACGATAGTTCAGGTATACATGCCGACGTCGCAAGCTGAAGATGAACAGATAGAGAAAGTGTATGAGGATATTGAAAGGGTAATGCAGTATGCAAAGGGGGACGAAAATCTAATAGTCATGGACGACTGGAATGCGGTTGTAGGGGAAGGAGTAGAAGAAAAGGTTACAGGAGAATATGGGCTTGGGACAAGGAATGAAAGAGGAGAAAGACTAATCGAGTTCTGTAACAAGTTTCAGCTAGTAATAGCGAATACCCTGTTCAAGAATCACAAGAGGAGGAGGTATACTTGGAAAAGGCCGGGAGATAAGGGAAGATTTCAATTAGATTACATCATGGTCAGACAGAGATTCCGAAATCAGATACTGGATTGTAAGGCGTACCCAGGAGCAGATATAGACAGATCACAACATAGTAGTGATGGAGAGTAGGCTGAAGTTCAAGACATTAGCAGTCTGCCTTCGGCAGGGCAACAGAGCGGACGCGTACGTGTTGACTTCGTGCGGCGCGCGAGCTCGTTTTGTTTACTTTCTGACGGCCGTTGCTTAAGTGCCGGCTTACTTTGTACGATCCATGGCGAACCGTTACCGTTAATCAACACTCCGATTTACTTTCTGCAACGATTATGCCCGACCCAAAGCACTCGAGGTGGAGCGTTTTCTGCGAGAGGAAGTGAAGATCCCGGCGACCGATATTATCGGCATACATTTGTCCATCGTGAGCAGCACGGTCTATGTGAAAATCATTAACGACGCGGCGTGCGAACGCATACTACGTGAGACCAAACAGGGGCTCCGCTTCTGTCACGCTGATGGCAATGTGGGGGAGGTAACCGTCGACCACGCAGGCTTAGGTATGCGAACGATACGCATTTTCGAATTACCATTCGAACTTCCAGCAGAGGAAGTCGTCGCGGCACTACGCCCATACGGCACAGTCCACGGCCACACTGCGGAGAAGTGGACACATTTTCGGACGTATCCTGTCCTAAACGGGGTCCGACAGGTCACCATAGATCTCCGAAGCCACGTCCCGTCCTACTTTCAGATCGGCGGATGCCGTGCCATAATTATATACGATGGCCAGCCTCGGACCTGTTCCGGGTGCGGCAAAGAAGGCCACCTTAGATCCGAATGCCTACAACGGCGTATTACGCAACTTCCAGCTGCCGAAAAACCACCCACGTCGCAACCTACAGTGCTACCGGTGACCTATGCCGCTGCTCTGGCTTCTCCTACCACTTTGCAACGTCGCCCGGTCACCACAAACGGCGCCACCAACGAGCCCGACCAGACACCGACGGAGAGCGCCTCGGACGACCCGCCGCCTCGGCCGGCCATTGACGCCGCTCCGAAGATGCCGCCGCAACCAGACGCTGACCCTGATCTCGGAAACACGATGGAGATCGACTCGCTCATCGTTCCTACAGCAGCCTTTCTGCCAGAACGACGCGACTCCCTTCCGTCGTCGGACACGGAGGGTCGCACAAGGAAACAACGTTCCCCGAAACGTCGCAAGCGAAGACGTCGCACCGTTTCCGGCCAAGAGGAGACGTTACAAGTCGAGGAGGACGTAACCGTCGACCAGCACGAGGCCTCAGAACCCGCTACTGCTGACGAAGACGTAATGAGCGCGGAGACATCTATCGGTGTGCCTGCGCCCCGTGCTGACGCTGAACTAAATCATGACACAACACCACGCACAATTACAACATCTTCTGCAGACAAAATGGACGATACACCAGTTTCCGCTTCCACGGCATGGCACGAGGAGGAGGTCAAGGAGCAGGACCCGTTACGGGACCCTGCGCCGTCACGGCCGCACCACTAATCATACTCTCCCAAGACTCCCGTGCGGGCCAGCGGGATAACGTTCCGCTGCGACGCCCACACCCTTGCGCGGACTGCGGAATGGACCAGCCTCCAGCAATCCGACACCAGGTCTACCGGATAGCAACCATCAACACCAACAACATCCGTTCCAGGGTGAAAATCCGCCTTATGCAGGAGATGTTCTGGGCTTCGGATATTGATTTCGCCCTTCTGCAGGAAGTTCTCTTGGCTAGTCCCGGATATCAATGGCTATACCGCCCACGCCTCCGCGAGTGATCCTATGGGCCGCGGGGTGGCCATCTACGTCCGCCACTGGATTTCTGTGACCGATGTCGCCTTCCTTCCATCAGCTCGGGGCATGGCACTCACTGCCATGGGGACACGCATCATTAATGTCTACGCTCCCTCAGGCACCGACCAGCGGCGTGAAAGAGCCCAGTTTTATTCCGAGGAAATCGCTCCCCTGTTTTTAGGGCGTTATGACCATTGCCTACTAGGAGGTGACTTTAACTGCGTTCTGCATCCTAAAGATCAGATTCCCCACTATACTACATGCCAGGAGCTACGTATAGTGGTGCGAGACCTCCTGCTTCACGATACCTGGGAAGTACAACATGGCGACCTTTCTGGCCATACCTTTCTTACAAGTCATTCCGCAAGCCGACTAGATAGGATATATGTCTCACAAACTCTTAGATCTGCGATACGGGGCGCCGAACGCTGGCCGCTGGCCTTTTCCGACCATTGCGCTTACATCTGTACGGTCCTCCTTCCGCCGCAATCAGTATGGCGCAGCCGTGCGCCATGGAAACTCAATACCTCACACTTGCATGACCTGGCGTGTCGCCAACAAGTCACTGAAACGTGGACAGCCTGCGAACGACGCCTTCCCCGCTACCACTCGACATTGACGTGGTGGTTGGACTGCGCCAAGCCGGCGATCCGGAGGACACTGATGAGATACGGGAAGGACATGGCCGACTGGCATCGCACCACTGTTGACTTCTATTACGCGATTCTCCGAGATCTGGATGCTCAACCCCCAACCCCGGACAACCAGTTGGAACGGCAAAGAACTAAGGCGAAGATAATTGCGCTGGCACGCCGGAAACTGCAAGGGGTCGTGATACGGACGCGGCGCCACGATCGCGCGGATTTAGAAATTCCATCCATGCATGATATAGTGTGCGACAAACGAAGGCGTCGTCGGCAGATCATCAGCACTCTTACCACGCCTCATGGAACGCAGGTGACCACTCAGAATGACATCGTCCGCACATTCGTCGAGCACTACCGTCGTACTTATAGTGATGACGACGCTGAAACTGCTGCAGACGACTCCATTTTGAATTACGTCACGCGCACCCTCCCTCACACGGAGGCGGATGCTTTGACAGTGGTGGTCACGCTTGACGAAGTCAACAACGCAATCGCCAAGGGGGCAGTCAACAGATCGCCCGGCATTGACGGCTTACCGATTGAGTTTTACCGTACCTTTTGGGACCTCATGGCCCCACGGTGGACTACTATGTATCAAGAACTGATAACATCTGACCAAGCAGTCCCACCCGCCTTTGCTGAGGGCATCATTATACCAGTCCACAAACCAGCCCGTGGTTCGATAGTCACGAGTTACAGACCGCTCACCCTCCTCAATGCCGATTACAAGATTTTCGCGCGCTTACTGGCAATGCGGCTCCGAACTACACTCCCTCATATCCTCTCGCCAGAGCAAACGACGCCTGGCGGACAGATTAACATACAGACTGCCACAGGGGAATGCCGCGACTTAATTGCGATAGCGGCGGTCTGCAGGCTCCAGGCAGCGGTCGTCGCTATAGACTTCGACAGCGCCTTCGATAAAGTGCGTCATCGTTTCCTGTTTTCGGTGCCAGCCCGAATGGGCGTCCCCCCTCCGTTTCTCGACGTCATCCTGCGTCTTTACGACAGTGCCAGTTCACGTGTCCAAGTCAATGGACGTATAGCAGGGCCGGTACCTATCTGCCGTTCGATACGGCAGGGGTGCCCTCTCTCTACCCTCCTGTATGCTATTGCCCTTGAGCCCCTTATTGGGGGCTTGACGACCAAGCTCTCTGGCCTCACCCTACGCCAACACACTTTTCGCTGTCGGGCATATGCTGATGACCTCCTCCTCCTCATTCGCTCCAGCTCTGAGATTCGGGATGTCCTCGAATTGATTACCCGTTATGGGGCTGCCGCTGGCAGTGCCATGAATGTCGCCAAATCTTCTGCAATGCACATTGGACGAGGCCTCCAGGAGGGTGAAGTGGCACCACTGTCGCTTGTGCGGACTTTCCGGTACCTGGGCATTACCTTTACCACCACGGTCACACGCACGGCGGCAACGAATTTCCGTCGCCTGTTACACGTCATCCGCAACGACGTCCGCCAGAACCTCTTGCGCCGCCAGGACACACTTCAACGGGTTGCGTTTATTAATCTTTATGTGGCATCAAAATTGGTTCACATCGCGCAAGTTCTCCCTCTGCCAACTGCAATTGGGCGCAACCTTCAGGCGGCTTTTGGCTATTATCTCACAGCTGGTTCAATGTTTAAAGTCCGTTATGAGACACTTACCCTGCCCTCACGGTATGGTGGCGTCGGGCTCGTCAATGTCCCTATGCGAGCTGCAGCCTTGTACATGAGTACCATGAGAAAACAGTGGATGGGCCAGGGTACATCTCTAACACGCAGCTTGCTTGAGGTCCTCCTACCTGCTTCCAGCTCACCACCGGTGTCTGTCGGCCATATCGTGCATTTGTCCCATATTTCGACCTTTTTCGTCGACTACAGTTACATACATACCAGTCTCCCAGATACACGCCCACCTAGGACTAAGGATTTTTACAGCCTGTTGCTGCGCTGTGTTCCCCGGAATGTGATGGAGACCAAACACCCCTCCATCCAGTAGCCCATAGTGTGGACTACCGTCCACCAGTCCTTCCTCCCTACGAACGTCCGGGCACTGTGGTATCACATAGTCAACAGGAAATTTGCCACGAAGCAGCGCCTGCACAACATTGGCTTGTCAGACTCCCCTCTTTGTCTCCTTTGCCAGCAACTGGACACTGATGAACACCGTCTGACATGCGCCTCATCGCGAGATGTATGGCGCTTCGCGCAGCAAATCATTGCCTGCTATCTCCGGGTGCCACCAGACACAGTCGAGCCTCGAATGTTTCTATACCCGGAGGACCGACATTTTCCCGCCGCCAAATGTCATGCTATTACGTGGGTCAAAGGGTGGGCGGTCGCTTATCTCTTTCATGAGGGACCTAAATCCCGCCTCGACTTCTGGACCTATTTACGAACAGCCCATGCAGCTCTCGAAAACACGCCACGTTACCGAACATTATTTGCTAACTATCTTCGAGCGGTCTTTGTTAGACCTCCACTGAGTTGGGGGGTGCCTGGCACAGAGGGCACCCACCCCTCCTCCCCCGGCGGTGTCTGAGTTTCAACCGCCTACGATCTATTCTACTTCTGACCTCCGCGGATGGGAGAGCGCGTCGCAGATTGCGCGGATTTTATTTCTTTTTGCTTTTCCTTTTTCCTTTCTTTTTCTTTACCCAGAATTTATATTTCATTTTCTCTTTCGCATATGTGTTCCCATAATTTCATGCTATTAGTGAATATTACAAAAACACATGCAAATATATAAATAACAACGCCTTCCACTACTGTTGATTCCTGTGTCTCCCACTTCCCTAAGCACCACAGGCTCGGTGGTGGTGAGGGGGACACTGTGGCCAGGCCTCAGGTTTCGACCCCCGCCCACTTTGCCCCCCGAGCCCCCACCGGTCCACAACAAAAAAAAAAAAAAAAAAAAAAAAAAAGAAAGAAAAAAATGGTCAACGCAACAGAACGTCAACCCCAAGGCCCCGGGTTCGATTCCCGGCTCGGTCGGAGATTTTCTTTGCTAAGGGACTGGGTATTGTGTTGTCCTAATGACCATCATTTCATCCCCATCGACACGCAAGTCGCCGAAGTGGCGTCAAATCGCAAGACTTGCACCCGGCGAACGGTCTACCCGACGGGAGGCAATATTCACACAACATTTACATTTACATTACGAGTTCAAAGGTTTTATTAAGAACATTAAATAAAGAACATGGTGAAATAACTGTCCTAAATACATTGTCAAAAGTGCCTCTAGATACCACTTTCGGTGTTAACAGGAATGCTTTGTATGTTTTGGGGCACTTCGTTCTTTTATGCAATATTGAAGTATGCGATATAAATGAAGTCACAATTCAAGATGGCGACAACTTAAACTTGGAAAGTTCAAATGGTAGTGCAGGTTGCCAATGATGTCATCAATAGAATTTAATCTATGACATTATCATGATGGTAGGAAATTTAAAATAATGGCAAGATGGTGCTGGAAGGAAATTATAAAATAGCAAGGAGGCAAGGTGCGGATTAAAAAATGCAGGTTGTACACATATCTTTTTACAAACTGTGACGTGTTCAGGAATATCCATAGTATTTCCCATAGAGCTATTTAAAAAAAAGGGGGGTAGCGTCTTTGATTCATAATCAAAACGTCCTCAGTCCCGGGTTCGATCCCCGCCACTGCCTAAATTTTGATAAATAATCAACATTGGCGGCTGAAGACTTCCGGCATAAGAAGTCAGCCTCATTCTGCCGACGGCCTTGCCAAAGAGGGCGGAGGAGCAGATAGAGGTTCAGGGCACTCTCTTGTCCTAGGGGTGGGAAATTGCCCCTAAAGGCGGAAGAATCAGCAATGATCAACGGCATGAGGATGCAGAAGGCAATGGAAACCACTGCATTAAAGAAACGTAACGTGTATCCACAGGAAATGTGGCCTGTAATTGAAGAAGTGTCATGATGATCTCCCCATTGGCAAAAGATTCCGGAATAGTCCCCCATTCGGATCTCCGGGAGGGGACTGCCAAGGGGGAGGTTACCATGAGAAAAAGATTGAATAATCAACGAAAGGATAACGTTCTACGAGTCGGGGCGTGGAATGTCAGAAGCTTGAACGTGGTAGGGAAACTAGAAAATCTGAAAAGGGAAATGCAAAGGCTGAATCTAGATATAGTAGGGGTCAGTGAAGTGAAGTGGAAGGAAGACAAGGGTTTCTGGTCAGATGAGTATCGGGTAATATCAACAGCAGCAGAAAATGGTATAAAAGGTGTAGGATTCGTTATGAATAGGAAGGTAGGGCAGAGGGTGTGTTACTGTGAACAGTTCAGTGACCAGGTTGTTCTAATCAGAATCGACAGCAGACCAACACCGACAACGATAGTTCAGGTATACATGCCGACGTCGCAAGCTGAAGATGAACAGATAGAGAAAGTGTATGAGGATATTGAAAGGGTAATGCAGTACGCAAAGGGGGACGAAAATCTAATAGTCATGGACGACTGGAATGCAGTTGTAGGGGAAGGAGTAGAAGAAGAGGTTACAGGAGAATATGGGCTTGGGACAAGGAATGAAAGAGGAGAAAGACTAATCGAGTTCTGTAACAAGTTTCAGCTAGTAATAGCGAATACCCTGTTCAAGAATCACAAGAGGAGGAGGTATACTTGGAACAGGCCGGGAGATACGGGAAGATTTCAATTAGATTACATCATGGTCAGACAGAGATTCCGAAATCAGATACTGGATTGTAAGGCGTACCCAGAAGCAGATACAGACTCATATCACAATATAGTAGTGATGAAGAGTAGGCTGAAGTTCAAGACATTAGCCAGGAAGAATCAATACGCAAAGAAGTAGGATACGGAAGTACTAAGGAATGACGAGATACGTTTGAAGTTCTCTAACACTGTAGATACAGCAATAAGGAATAGCGCAGTAGGCAGTACAGTTGAAGAGGAATGGACATCTCTAAAAAGGGCCATCACAGAAGTTGGGAAGGAAAACATAGGTACAAAGAAGGTAGCTGCGAAGAAACCATGGGTAACAGAAGAAAAACTTCAGTTGATTGATGAAAGGAGGAAGTACAAACATGTTCCGGGAAAATCAGGAATACAGAAATACAAGTCGCTGACGAATGAAATGGATAGGAAGTGCAGGGAAGCTAAGACGAAATGGCTGCAGGAAAAATGTGAAGACATCGAAAAAGATATGATTGTCGGAAGGACAGACTCAGCATACAGGAAAGTCAAAACAACCTTTGGTGACATTAAAAGCAACAGTGGTAACATTAAGAGTGCAACGGAAATTACACTGTTAAATGCAGAGGAGAGAGCAGAAAGGTGGAAAGAATACATTGAAAGCCTCTCTGAGGGTGAAGATTTGTCTGATGTGATAGAAGAAGAAACAGGAGTCGATTTAGAAGAGATAGGGGATCCAGTATTAGAATCGGAATTTAAAAGAGCTTTGGAGGACTTACGGTCAATTAAGGCAGAAGGGATAGATAACATTCCATCAGAATTTCTAAAATCATTGGGGGAAGTGGCAACAAAACGACTATTCACGTTGGTGTGTAGAATATATGAGTCTGGCGATATACCATCTGACTTTCGGGAAAGCATCATCCACACAATTCCGAAGACGGCAAGAGCTGACAAGTGCGAGAATTATCGCACAGTCAGCTTAGGAGCTCATGCATCGAAGCTGCTTACAAGAATAATAAACAGAAGAATGGAAAAGAAAATTGAGAATGCGCTAGGTGACGATCAGTTTGGCTTTAGGAAAAGTAAAGGGACGAGAGAGGTAATTTTGACGTTACGGCTAATAATGGAAGCAAGGCTAAAGAAAAATCAAGACACTTTCATATGATTTGTCGACCTGGAAAAAGCGTTCGACAATATAAAATGGTGCAAGCTGTTCGAGATTCTGAAAAAAGTAGGGGTAAGCTATAGGGAGAGACGGGTCATATACAATATGTACAACAACCAAGAGGGAATAATATGAGTGGACGATCAAGAACGAAGTGCTGCTATTAAGAAGGGTGTAAGACAAGGCTGTAGCCTTTCGCCCCTACTCTTCAATCTGTACATCGAGGAAGCAATGATGGAAATAAAAGAAAGGTTCAGGAGTGGAATTAAAATACAAGGTGAAAGGATATCAATGATACGATTCGCTGATGACATTGCTATCCTGAGTGAAAGTGAAGAAGAATTAAATGATCTGCTGAACGGAATGAACAGTCTAATGGGTACGCAGTATGGTTTGAGAGTAAATCGGATAAAGACGAAGGTAATAAGAAGTAGTAGAAATGAGAACAGCGAGAAACTTAACATCAGGGTTGATGGTCACGAAGTCAATGAAGTTAAGGAATTCTGCTACCTAGGCAGTAAAATAACCAATGACGGACGGAGCAAGGAGGACATCAAAAGCAGACTCGCTATGGCAAAAAAGGCATTTCTGGCCAACAGAAGTCTACTAATATCAAATACCGGCCTTAATTTGAGGAAGAAACTTCTGAGGATGTACGTCTGGAGTACAGCATTGTATGGTAGTGAAACATGGACTGTGGGAAAACCGGAACAGAAGAGAATCGAAGCATTTGAGATGTGGTGCTATAGACGAATGTTGAAAATTAGGTGGACTGATAAGATAAGGAATGAGGAGGTTCTATGCAGAATCGGAGAGGAAAGGAATATGTGGAAAACACTGATAAGGAGAAGGGGCAGGATGATAGGACATCTGCTAAGACATGAGGGAATGACTTCCATGGTACTAGAGGGAGCTGTAGAGGGCAAAAACTGTAGAGGATGACAGAGATTGCAATATGTCAAGCAATTAATTGAGGACATAGGTTGCAAGTGCTACTCTGAGATGAAGAGGTTAGCACAGGAGCGGAATTTGTGGCGGGCCGCATCAATCCAGTCAGTAGACTGATGACCAAAAAAAAAAAAAAAAATGTATGTCATCATGAGGGCTCGATGACTTCTCATTTATTTCAGCTTTGTGTTTTTCACTTCCAATCATATTTTCTGTACTGTTCTCTGTTGTTAAACAGCCAATCTTTATAATCTTCTAATCTTATTCTGCTTTTGACAATACATTCCTTAACTCAGCAACTTTGTAAGTATACATATTTGCTCTCAGACCACAAAATTCTCCATTATTTTTCCATTGCATTCATATTCCATTTTTGCTAAAACTTTCTTGTTAACTTATGAAATACCATAAATGTAATTATCAGGATAATTGCTAGTATCAAATTTGTTAATCATCCATTTCATATCTTCATAAAAAAAACTTCAGTTTGTATGTTATAGATATAACTGTCTGTATCTTGATAACACAATTCAATATTTTCTCCATTTCTCAGTATCATTATTCTGTAGTGAAAATCATACATCATTCTTCACATGAATCAAGTTATCTCATTGCAACATAGATTGCTTTATTAATTGTGATTTTAGTCTTATTCATAGGAATAGCAGCAAGATTTTCATTAAATATAGTTCTTGCTTTAAAGTTTTCATCACACATTAATTTTATATCCACTCTATTTCTTATAGTTTCAATTGTCTTACCAGGTACTGAATTATTCATCAACTTGCAGAAATCGATTTCAGTTTTTTTTTTCCACTTTAGTTCTCAATTTAGTATTCAAAACCATATATTTCTTCAAACAGCCTGATTGCTTAAATTTTAAAACTCTGTGTATTTTTGCTAATTTAATTCCTAATGATAAATAAAGTTTATGATTTCTATAATGAACTAAATATTTATTTTTGCTTTCTAAGGTAGTTAAAAATTTGCTTTGTTTAATTCTGGGCAATTTTTTTTTTCAGGAGCTAATGGTAAATCTTAATGCAAAGCATATAATTCTTTTTTACATTCTAGATCCAAATAAGTATGTATCCAACTGGAGAAGTGTTTGACATTAACTTATTTTTGTAGAATCAAAGTAATCTGGATTACCCCATTCTTATCCACCATATGGTAAATATTGGATCACAGCATAACTATATCGATTGTTAGCATCTATATATGCTAAATAATTTCATATATATTTTTACATCATACTTTGTCATATATTTATTATTTGCTTTTTCACATCTTTCATAACATTGACATACTACCTCTTACTCCTTTTTCTACCCTTAAAATCATCTCATAATCATGTAATGGCTAGAGTGGTTGTTTAGTTATCTTAAGCATAGTTTCTCAAGATAATCCTGGCGTTAAAATACCAAGATGGATCTTTTATACAAGTTTTTCTTAAATTTTCAAAACCATCAGCTAACAATAATACAGCAGTTTTATGAAACAAATAATGATATTCACTATGATTCTAGATGTTAAATTTTTTCAAAACTAATTTTGCATGTTTATAATCTTTGTCACATATTTCACAGTCATTCAGTTTACTGTAAAATTCTTCTTTTGCTGATAATAGTGTCTCTTCCAATTTTTTCCAAGAATCAGTGTATTCATACAGATATACACATTATCTGATCACCAGATTGAATAACTCTTCTGAGAAAAAGTCTTTAATATCATTCATTTGATCCTTTCTCAAATTCAATGAAAGTTTGTAAAGTGATAAGTTCACAAATTTAAATGTATCAATAAACCTTATTTTCAAATGTTCTGTTCTCTTACCAAAACTAATATATCTATCTTCAGTGTTTGGTATTAAATCTATTTCTTTTTCATCATAACTAAGTTCTTCCACAAACAGATGTGAATCATATCCTAATGAATTATGTAAGTAAATTTGTGTAATACTTGGATGTTTTAACTGCAAATTACATTTATTACAAATTGTATTTTTAAATTTTCCAGTTAAATGATCATGATGATGAACCCTTTTATTTTTCAATGAAAAATAACAATTACACAATGCAAATTTTCTCGGTCTTGCATATCTTGATGGTACTTCAGGAGTTAAAGGTTTCAGTTCCTTAATTTCAGAATAAATTCTTCCAATTTCTTCAGCCTCTTTGTTTTATACATTCAATAAATTTTTATGACAGTTTGGTCCTCTATAAACAACAGGATCATTATGGTGTCCATTTACATATTTAATATAATAACGGAATCGACTTTGTTCATGTTTTGATATTTGATTCTGTATGAATTGTCTGGATTTATCAATCTTCAATAGTGAACATTTAGAATCAGCATAAGTAACGAATGAAACTTTCTGCATATGTTGATAATGTTTAAAACTTATATAGGAACCTTTGTCTGAAATTTCTATTGGTGGTTTGTTAACTAAACAGCTTCATGTGAGATTATCTAATTTTGCTTTACTAGTGAAATGAGGTAACCACATATCATAAATAAATTTTACTTCTTCATATTTATTAATTCGTCTCCAAACAAGTCTACACAACTTTTTACATAACAAGAATGTGAATTACTCTCTTTCTTAAAATAAAGGAGATACATGTTTCTCTTTCTTACTTTTTGTAATTTTTAATGGATGCACTTGACAGTTTTCATCAAACGAATAAACATTGATAGATACATTAATTTTATTTTTCAGTTTTTGGAAAACTCAAATTTTTCACGTTTGTGATCAAGCTCAAGACCAACATTTATATATTTTGTAGCTCTTCCTGAATTTTTATCTACAGTATATTATTCAGATATTATAACCCACAGAAAACATTTTTGATCATTGTTTTTCACATTAATACATGCTTTTTTATGTCCTGTAATTTGAGTTAAGATGATCCTCTCAATAGAACAGATCAGTTAATTCCTAATTGTAAACCAATGATCCTGTTTAATTACCATCTTGATCTATGTGCTTGAAAATCACCCATTGTTGATAAAATAATTTCATTACTAATGTTAATTGTTTTAATTATTCTCTTTCATTTGTGATCCTAAAGTTCTCTGTCTGGAACAAAATTTCCCTAGTTTCTGGTTGTCTGCTTCTGGTACTCTCGAAAAGTCTTAAATTTATTTTGAATACACAATGTATTCTTAGATTATCTTTTGCAATTGCCATAATTTTCGGTTTTATCACAGTTAATAATTGATTAGCTTCAGTTGAGTTTATATTATTTCCAGTATTTACAGTTTGCCATCTGTTTTGAAATGCAGTATTAACTAGATAATCCCTAGCTGTTCTTCACTTTCTTAGTTGCTAAAATAAATTAGTATAAAAAGGAAATAATATTTCTTAATTAGTTCCAGTTTTTTATTTTACAAACGCATTGGTAGGAAATGGAAATATTTCATTCAATGCTTTATCTCCATTAGTTTCGAAAACATCATCATTATTTTTGTTTCCAAAGGCTTTTTCCTCATAGATTATATTAGTGACATAATGCTTTTTAATAAATCCAATGAAATCAATTGTATTTGCTTTATTGTATCCTCTTAAATTATTCGTTTTACAATAATCATAAAGTTGAATAACTATGAATTGCTCTCTTTGGATTTTGTATTTATAGAAAATAAAATTCATTTTTCAAAATTGATTGGTGGGGAGTCTTAATTAATAAATATTTAAAATTAATTATGTCCTCTCTTACTCTTCACACATTCTAAATCACATTTTTACATTTACTATTATGGTTAGGTTTATCAGAAGTTTTATGTAAAACCAGTCTAAACTTTTTATCTCTTGACAAACTTTACATTTCTTTGCTACTTCATTTGCCATTGGCAATAATGTTTTCGAATGTACTTCACTAGTAATTTGTTGTGTATGGTTTCTATAATAATATTTATTTATTTATTTTATTTATTTATTTATGCATTTATTTTACCTGGCAAGATTAGGGCCTTCAGGCCCTCTCTTACACCTAACCAGGCATACTCAGATTCAACAAATTTCAGTTTCTACAGAAAATTAAGGACATATAACATGTTAAACAGTATTAATGTTACAGAAAAAATTAGAGATTATAAAAGTACTACAATGATAATTATAACAATCAAAAAGTAATTATAATAATCAAGAATAATAATAATAGTAATGACTATGTATAGGAAAGTGAACATATTTTTTTCTTTTATGAATGTCAGTCCTATTGCTAGTTGGGAATTTTCTCGTTATATTCTTGCAACTTGTGAGTTATTCTCATCAGGCAGAGACATAAGACGATAGAATGGGGTGAAAGAGATATAGAAAAGGTAGATAAGTTAGAGGAGGAGAAATAGAATGGTAAAATTCGAAACTATGATGGAGAGGAGAAAGAAAAAGATGAGAAGGGCACGACAATGGTGGCTATACCGTCCCTAATATGTAAGTCTTCAGTTCCCTCTTGAATGTTAAGTGGTTCTGGATAAGACACAGATCACAGGGGAGCGCGTTCCATAGTCGTATGGCTGAGATGGTGAATGACACAGAGAAAGATTTTGTGTTATGTAAAGGTACAGCCAAGATGCTAGATGTATCCGATCTGGTATTGCGGTTGTGGAATGATGATAGGTGTTTAATGTGAGAAGATAAGTATTGGGGGCACCAGTGGCTAAGAAATCGTTGAAGTAAGCACATCGTGGGGAGATCGCGTGCCTTATGTGGGCGTATCCAACCTAGCTGGGAGTATGAAGGACTGATATGATCATACAACCGTATATTGCATACGTATCTAACACAAGCATTCATCACTAGCTCGAGGCATCTCGAATTTTCACTATTTATGCCGTGTTGAACTACATCACAGTAGTAAAGATTAGGCAAGACTAGTGTTTGGACTAATTTTTGTTTAACATGGGTTGGAAATATTTTTCTAAATTTTTGAATTGCATGTAGGGAGGAGAGCGATTTCCGGCAAGCTGTGACTGTTTGTTCTTCCCAGTTTAGGTGTTCATCCAAGATTATTCCAAGGTCTCTTACTGTTTTTTGGTATGGTAGTTGGGTACCATTGAGGAGTATTTGAGGGACTGTTTCGCGAAAGTACCGACTGATTAACTTTGGATGAGATATAAGTATGACCTGCGATTTCTTGGGGTTTAGTTTCAGACCTAGGTTCTGTGCCCATCGAGAAACAGAGCAAAGATCTGCGTTCATACTCGCTACTGCGTCATCAATGTTCTTGGGGCTTGCACTTATGTACAGTTGGATGTCGTCGGCATATAGATGGTAGTTGCAGGAGTGAATCACTGAAGAAATATCATTAATGTACAGTGAGAAGAGTAATGGACCAAGGACGAAGCCTTGGGGAACTCCAGAGCGCACGTTTTTCCATGATGACTTTTCCGACCCACAAATGACTTGTTGACTTCTGTTTTTGAGGTAGCTGTCGAACCAGTGTATAGCGCTGTTTGAGAAATTCAGCTGTTTCATTTTAATTAGTAATATATCAAAGTCAACTGTATCAAAAGCCTTGCTAAAGTCAAGCAGTGTTAGGATGGTAGTTTCACGTCTGTCCATAGCATGTTTAATGTCATCAGTTACTTTGATTAATGCAGTTGCTGTACTATGGTGCTTTCGAAAGCCTGACTGATATTTGTTGTGGATGTTATGAGTTTTGAGGTAATCCGTCAGCTGTTCATGGACGATGTATTCTAGGGCTTTAGATATTGCAGGTAGTATGCTGATCGGCCTGTATCACCTGGCGACTTAGGGTTGTCAGTCTTGGGTATAGGTTGAATTAAACTTTGCTTCCACTCAGTAGGATATGTACTACTGACAAGAGACAGGTTGAAGATGTCTGTGATAACTGGAGTAATAGTGTCTACGACGTTCTTAATCATGCCAATGCTCACTCCATCATTTCCTACTGCCTCGGAAGAGATTCTCATAATTGCCTTGTGTACTGTGCCAGTAGTTACATGTTTTAGGAAAAACTTGTCTCTCGAGAGATTGATATCTTGGGGCTGGTAATTTGTCGCTGCGTGGCAGTTTATAGCTGTTGAGAAGAAATCATTGAATTCTTCTGCAGACGCTTGATAAACAGCGTCAGATCTTCGCTTCCCTATACCGAAACTGCGCAGCTTTTTCCACAGTGCAGCAGGTTTTGTTATACCGCATACGACAGAGCGGGCATGTCTGATTTTGGCATTCCTCACGCTTTGCTTGGTTCTATTTCGGAGTTTCCTATAAGCTTCGTACGCCTCGGGAGTTGGGTTACGCTTGAAGGCCCTATGTGCAGCATCACGTTTATTCATTAACTGGCGTAATGCAGTGGTGAGCCACGGAGCGGGAGCTCTCTTTACCTTGACAGTGCGTTGAGGAGCATGTTTATCATACAGTGTAATAATTTTGCGACATAATTCCCGAATTTTTCCGTCTAAAGTCGGTTCATTGCTTATATCATGCCAAGGGATGTCTGAGCAATCCTTTTGAAGAGCGTCATGGTTAACATTTTTTAGGTTTCTGTAGGTTACCAGGTGAGATTTTTCTTTGGTAGTATGCACTGAGTAATTTAGGAATATCACGTCGTGAGCAGAGAGTCCTGGAGCGGATGTCTGATTGGCGCGAATTATTTTATCTGGTCGCTTTGTTGCTATTATATCTATGAGTGTATGGCTGTGTGGCGTGTGATGAGTTGGGTCCAGCGGTGTTAAACTCATATCATTGGAGTGGAACAGTCTCCTTAGTTTTTCTGCAGAGGGAGATTTTAACTGTAAGTCGATGTTTGTGTCGCCCATAATGATTATGTGTTCATACAGTGTCACGAGCGAGGACAGGGCAGACTGAAAGGAGGACATAGCACCGACGTTTGGAGGTTTATAGATTACTCCAATTAGCAGTTTCTGATTTGATGTGTTTATTTCGAAAAACAAGAACTCTGCTTCTCCTTCGCCCTTTGCATCCGATGTGCATAGTACAGTAGGTCTGAGATCAGAGCGAACATAGGCACCCACACCACCTCCACGTCGTGTTTCACGATCTGCTCTTAGGAGAGGGTAACCATTGATTCGGATAGCGTCGGAAGAAATGTTTGGTTTCAACCAAGTTTCAGAGACGAGGATAACATGGAACAGCGATTGGCAGAACAGGTCACAGAACTCGTCGAAGTGAGCCGTTAGCGACTGCGCGTTCGCGTGGGCCACAAAGAGCCCGTCGCCGGAACCGGTCCGTCCCATTGTGGCCGCCTGTAGGACCGAGCGCGCTCCGTCTACCTGCTTACCGGAAGAGGACAAAAGCTGGATTTCGCGGGGGAAGACATATTTACAGGTGTGTCCAAGGTCGTGACTGACTCAAGCGTCTGTGAGCTAAAGGTGAAAGACAAGCTGGGGGTATCGGAGAAAGGAGCAAAAAGAAAGATGGAAAGTGGCAGTAGTGGTTACGAAAAAGATAATAGTAGTAGTAGTGGTAGTGACGAGGATGAAAATGACAGATACATGGTTTTAAGGAGATTCCTGTTAATGGACAATGTTAATTCCCGTTTGACTGATAATATGAATATGCATGAGCACTTATGATAGATAAATAAAGAAGCAATATTTATGTGAAACAATTGACTGATTTTAAAGAGAGTACTTATGGTGCTTATAGAAATAACAAAGCAATATTTACGTAAAAAAATGAAAAAAAGAATAAAAATTAACTTATATTAGACAGAGTACAATATGAGACTTTGTGTCTCGCGATATTTCGCTCAGACTTTCAGTTCGGACATGTTCGTCACCGTTTTCCTCCCTCCTTCCGTCTTGACTACGATCCTGCCATCCTGGGTCCATACATTTTGAAGGCCGAACTGTGTGATCGCAGTGTTCAAAAGTTTTAGTCTTTCACGCGTCAGATCTTCCCTCAGGGTAACCCCACTCTTGGCGAGTTTTCTTTTCTGGGCAGACACTTCAGCTCTTTTCCGGTATGACACAAATTTAATTATTATGGGCCTGGGTTTCATAGCACCTGGTATCCTGCGCCCAACACGGTGGCTTCTGTCAATGTCGGTCACGTCGATCTGCACGCCAATTTTCTCACGCACGAGGCTAATGGCCAGGTCGTCGGTGTTTTCACGATCGTTCTCAGCTACCCCGAACAAGCGCAAGCTGTTCCTTCGTTGATACTGCTCAATTTCATCGGTGGCCGCAGACAGTTTAGCTTCTAGGTCGGCGGCTTTTTTCTCTTGTGCGGCCAGGGACTTTTTAAGAGACTGGATTTCGGTGCTGTTGCGCCCGACAGACTCTTGCAGTTTTTCCATGACCGCGGCCGTCACAGAGTCCGTGATGGACTGCACGATTACGTCTAGCGTGTCTTTACTCTGCAGCGCCGAACTCACCTGGGACCGGACGAGCTCCCCGATGTCGGGAAGCGAGGCCTCACCTGCCGCCGGAGACCGGGCGCCCGCGCTGCCTGCGCCCCTGTAGCCTCGCCTGCTGCCGCTTACTCGTGCTCTTCCCATTTTTCACTCACTTATCACTTATCACTTGTGGTAATCAACGGAGAATAACACACCACGGCAAGTAACACTTGTTTAGTCGGATGCACACGTTGTGGACTGCCGCACTTCTCTGTAACACCTTCAATGAGCGGAAAAACTCGCGAGCCAAAGAAACGCGCGTCACTCAGTGGCCGCCATCTTATTGCTCCAAAATTTTTAGAATTATTTTTTCCTCATACAAATCGAATTCGATTATCATCGTGATTTCTTACCTGATATTCATTTTACATTGTCTGCGCAGCATTCTAAATTCATCTCTTGTACTTTTTGTGAAGTAAAATTATCAATTCATTTCTCAGAATTACAATTTCAATCTAATTCCTTCCATTTATATAAAAAAATAATATTAGCTTAGTAAAAAAGTAAAATCCTCTGCTTTTTGTATTGTATCTTTTAGTACATTTATTAATATATACAGTAATTTTGTGCATTTAATATCAAATAAAGATAATTCAAGTCTACCAGTTCTAACTACTTATTTGTAAATTCATTATATTCATAAAAAGTAGCATCCATGAAAAAATACAACACTACATCAATGTATTTGAATGCAGAATTAATTCTTGAAGGTTACCCTGAAAGTTCTCTAGTTATAACTCATCGTAATTTATATATAAAATTACCTTCATCTAATTCCACATAGAAGAGTCATAAAATACTAAAGATGCTCTACCTGAATAAGTGTTGACCACATCATTTAATAAAAAGTTTTTGCACAATACTATACAACATATTGATTTTGGATATCTGAGAATTAATTGTAATGTTTGTAAATTTGTCGTATGTATCGTACTGTCGACAAAAAATTACAACTTTGCCATTTGTTCTTTGATACATTCCATCTATTTATTGTAAATCTTGAGATGAAAATTTTCTCCAATTAGTTATTAACTGTGAATTCATATCATCGACCTATCCATACCCACTTCTGAAAAACAAAATATAGAACTCCATTCACAATTAATAAGTGACAAAATTTATTAATTTAACATACTGCTTTAACTGATTCATTTAAATTAATTGTGGGTACAATTGGTGTAGATTTTGGTATAGTAGTTTGTATTGACAGTTTTTCTTTCATATAAAATTTCAATATAATCAACATCATCTTCAGATAATTCTGATTGTGAACCATGATATAATGGATACATTACTGATTCATAAATATCTTAATGGCATGAACCAAATGAGTCAACTAAAACTTCAAATAAATTTGTGTGATATTTTGGGGTATTTTTATCATTTTCCATATACTCAATATCATCTTTATCTATATGTATATCTACAGTATCATCATTCTTACTTGGAAAGAATGCATGACCTAACACATTTCCTTCTCTATGCAGTTCCTTTGAACAACAATGACCAGATAATTCGTTATGTTTGTAATTAAAATATCAGCATCATTACTATCACAAGGATACTTAAAATTAATATTTTTTCCCATTAGCGAAATGCTACCTCTGTAGCTTCTAACGTTTTTGATTTTCTCCTTTATAATTCCATTTCATATTTTGGTCTGTTCATAAAATTTAAAGTTTCTTAACTTAACTCACCAGTTCTCTCAAGATTGCAGGTTAGTTGAAATAACATTATTAATTCTCTTAATAAATCATCATTAACTTGAGTGAATATAGTCCCATCCTTCTGGATATCTAAGTAACCAAAATCATACAAATATTTAATTGCTTTATTGTTGCCATCTGGTTGCTGGCCTAAGGCTAACACTAATGAAACTATTGTTTTCAAATAAACACGAGCTGAACTATCTTCATTTATATACGGGGTGGCGCAGGGGAACAGGAAATTTCGAACGTTACAGTTGGCAGCACTGTAGCGCCGGCAGATGTTCGGAACTTTGCACAATTGATGTGAACGCATTGCCATTTAGTAATCATGGAGAATTGGACTGGTGCGGAACATGCAGTAGCTGTGAGAGCGTTTTACAAAAATGGTGATGTGCGACTGCCGCGCAGAGAACATTTCGACGTGTCCCATCTGCGCATGCGAATGCAACATGGGTGCGTAATTTTGAAGAAACAGGATCTGCCTTGAAAAAGAAACCTTCAGGTGGCATTCCAACGGTACGTACCCCAGAGAACATTTCAGCTGCTAGAGCTGCAATCGAGAGAAGTCCTCGCCATCCCTATAAGTTGCAGATTGTGCAACACTTACATGAACGAGACCCAGCGTCACATATGGAGTTTAGAAGCCAGATATTGGCTAAAATCAACGAGGACGCGAATTTCCTTGGTAACTTATGGATATCAGATGAAGCCCATTTCCACCTGAACGGATTCGTGAACAAACAGAATTTTCGTTATTGGGCACAGGACAATCCTTGAGAGTTTCACCAGCGACCACTACATAGCGCCAAGGTCACAATATGGTGTACTGTATCATGTCATGGTGTTATCGGCCCTTATTTTTTTGAAGATGAGGATGGTAGTACAGTGTCAGTAACATCCGCTCGATATGTTGAAATGCTTAAAACATTCTTTACACCAAGACTGTACGAGCTTAATCTTAACGTCGAAAACATGTGGTTTCAGGACGGAGCCAGGTCACACACTGCTCGACAATCGATAGCAGCAGTTCGTCAATGGTTTGGAAGACACATTATTTCACATAATAGTGACATTGCATGGCCTGCGTGATCCCCTGATCTTAGTGTGTGCGACTTCTTCCTGTGGGGAAATCTTAAGGCAAGGTGTACTGTACACGTCCTGCAACAATCCATGAACTGAAGGAGAACATTGAAAACGAAATCACTGCCATTTCCCAAGATTTGCTACACCCCGCTTACCAGAGTTTTCATAACAGGCTGTTAGAGTGTGAACGCTAAATGGGAGCACATCTTTCCGATGTCATCTTTAAAAAGTAAAGAGACACTTTTGGACATTTTGATTGTAAAGACATACTGAATAATGGCATACTGAATACGTTCACTTTCGTTAATAAATTACTAGTTTTATGAATTTATTAATGGAAATTACGTTATTTCAAAATTTCCCGATTCCCTGCGCCACCCTGTACAATTAAAATATTATATCATCAATCTATTCTCATTCATCATCATCACTATCAGTATCATCATCCAATAAAATCTTAACATCAGACTGATTTGTAATTATTCATTAAATGTTTTAATAACTCTTCTACACATTGTAAATCTAATTTGTCTTTTAACCACTGATCAGTACATTCTTTATCAAAAATATGGTTACAGCTTGTTTTTACAAACTGATGATTTTCATTTCTTAAGCATATGAAGCATTCACAACCCTTAGACTGTTCCATTATTTCATATGGTTTGAATATTTTTTGTATGAAGATACAGATAGTTCTAGGCATTTTAATATTATTCCCCAACCACTTTGTCTTTAAATTCCATCTTAAAATATTCAGATAATTTTTGTTCTCCTGATATTTCTTCCCAATTAATTTATCCTGAAATTCTCTCATAAAATCTTTAGACAATTCTTGTCTATATGATACAATATCCCAATATGTTTTCTCATTTTTGAATAACCTTTAAGTCCTAATTATTTAGGCTCGCAATTTATTAGAAAAAATTTAATATATTTTTAAAAAAGTGCAAATTCAAAAAAGTGATATTTTCCTTATAAAAAATTATTCTATTTTTCCAACAAAAAACTACATTAATTTTTACTTTTCTAGATGGAATTTCTTGCACTAAATATCTGGCACCGTAAAATTTTATACTTTTTTCATTATGGTATTTCAGGGTACAGGCAGCTGAACCATGAAAATATGGAGAAATGCAGAATTAACTTCATATATCTTTTTTTGTATGTAAATCCAGAGATTAAAAGTTTAATCCCTCCAGATCTTAAATGAAAGAAGGTTATTCAGTAATGAAATTTTATAGTTTATTTAAAAGAATTTCCAGGTAGCTAAAAATTGAGCCACGTGTAAAAATGCAAATTTTTAATATAATTCAGAACCAAATAGATATATTAATTCACAAGCAAACCCAAAAAATAATCTTTAAAATTGTTAAGAATACTTTGAGGTATCTAAATTTTTAGATACTTTTAGTAATACAAATTTATGTGTTATTTAGAATCAAACTCATACATTAATCCACAAGAAAAAAAACAGCTACTAAAATGTCACACCCTTACAGAAATATAAATTTTCATTTAAGTTTGAGATCTTCATCTTACAATATTTTTACTTCATAAAAGAAAAATGTATTATTTCTAATGATATTTTAAACTATATTCATTATAGAATTATTTAACCAATAATCCAGGTCTTCTGAGCAGAGGATCGTAATGTGTAATAAGCAGACATCTAGACCATCTCACAGGAATTCCAAACTGCATCAGTATTCACTGCAAGTACTATGACAGTCAGGCGGAAGATGAGAAATCTGTGGATTTCGTGGTTGAGCGGTTGCTCATCACACGGCTAAACGCCAAACGACTCCTCGCTTGGTGTCAGGAGCGTAAATATTGGATGATTGAACAGTGGAAAAGTGTTGTGTGGAGTGACAAATCACGGTACACAATGTGGCGATCCGATGGCTGTGTGTGGGTATGGCGAATGCCCGGTGAAGGTCACAGTAAAACTTGGAGGCGGTGGTGTCATGGTGTGGTCGTGTTTTTCATGGAGGACACTATCACTGCACAGGCCTACAATGTTATTTTACGCACCTTCTTGCTTCCCACTGTGGAAGAGCAATTCGAAGATGGCAACTGCATCTTTCAACATGATCTAACACCTGTTCATAATGCATGGCCTGTGATGGAGTGGTTACACGACAATAACATTCATGTAATGGGCTGGAATGCACAGAATCCTCACCTGAATCCTATAGAACACCTTTGGGATGTTTTGGAATGCCGACTTCATGCCAGGCCTCACCAGCTGACATCGAGACCTTTCCTCAATGCAGTACTCCATGAAGAATGGAATGCCATTTCCTAAGATTCCTTCCAGCATCTGACTCAACATATACCTGCAAATGTGATAGCTGTCATGAAGCCTAAGGGTGGTCCAATATTACCGTTCGAGGGTGCCATGAATTTGTCAGTCAATTCCGGCCAGGTGTCCAGATATGTTTGATCACATAGTGTAGCTGCAGACTAACATCAACTACTTGCTTACACAAAAGTCTGCTTCAGCTGTATCTAACATAATTGTTGATACTTCAGAAACACCAATGTTGAATATTTTTGAATATATTCAAAATAATAATTATTAGTTACGTTTAGGTACTTGGTTTAAAGATTTTTGTTTCCATTATGAAGAGAAACATGTATTAATTAATTACAGAAGATATTTTAGGTTTTTTTATATGGAATTCCTGAGTCTTAAGGTTTAGACCCGAAATTTTTAAAAAATGCAAAGGAAATATTATTCAATTTCTTGAAGATAACGAAATTCCAGTTACAGATATAAAACATAATAATCCTTTAGCTTTAGGAGTCAGTAATGTTGTACCAAAAAAATTGATTTTATAATTTGAAAATTTTAAATAATCTGTAATGATGATGAATACAAATAGTAAACAAATAAGAAAATCTCACATTGCATTACAAAAATTTCATTTGATTATTTAAAATATACAGCACCTGTTGAAAAAGATAAATCTTAACAACTATCAATCGAATTTCAAAATCAATTAAAAATTAAGAAAGAAGAGAAACAAGAATTAGACATTAAAATAAAAAACTATAACGATTCAATATGAATATAAAAAATCTTTATTGATAAGGTTAAACAAAAAAACAAGTGGTTATATTAACATAGCTACCTCCAAAAGATATTCTTTAATCAATAATTTTATAGTAAGAAAAATAGAGACTTTTGTCTATTAGAAACTCTAATTTTATTTTTTCACAAAGTGAACAAGATAATTTTTATATCTGTTACTATAATAAAGAATATGATGCCAATAAAGTAAAAAATTAATTCATGAATTAGTTGATGATTTTAGAGGTAAGAAGATTAAGGAAATTTATGTTTTACATTATACATCATTGCTTGAGATTGATAAATTAACTGTTAAAAATATAAATCAGACTTTTGATTATATTAGTGAATTAACTAAAAATCAATTGAAAGGAATATATGGATTCAATTACACCTAATGGAATAGAAGTACATGAGGAAGAATTAAAAGAGAAAATAAACTAAGTTCTGGATTACTGCATAAACGAAAATAATTTAAGTTTAACTAGAAAGCAATTGTAGATAGAGAGAAAACTGATGATGTTATCAAAGTAAAACTTTGGAATTGCTCTAAAGAACAGAAACAATGGAAAAATGAAACAAAGCAGTAACACACAATGAAATAAAAATTACAAATATGTATTAATTTGTCCCTTGTAATATTAATAAACAACACGAATTTCCAGAATGAGATTTTCACTTTACAGCGGAGTGTGCGCTGATACGAAATTTCTGGCAGATTAAAATTGTGTGCCAGACCGAGACTTGGACTCAGGACCTATGCCTTTCACTGGCAGACGGTAAAAGGCAGAAGGTAGAGCACTAGCCCACGGTGGGCAAAGGTCCTGAGTTCTAGTCTTGGTCTGGCACACAGTTTAAATCTGCCAGGAAGTTTCATATCAGCACACACTCCGCTGCAGAGTGAAAATCTCATTCTGGAAACATCCCCCAGGCTGTGGCTAAGCCATGTCTCCACAATATCCTTTCTTTCAAGAGTGCAAGTTCTGTAAGATTAGCAGGAGAGCTTCTGTAAAGTTTGGAAGGTAGGAGACGAGGTACTGGTAGAAGTAAAGCTGTGAGGAAGGGGCGTGAGTAGTGCTTGGGTAGCTCAGATGGTAGAGCAATTGCCCACGAAAAGCAAAAGTCCTGAGTTCGAGTCTCAGTCCGGCACACAGTGTTAATCTGCCAGGAA
Organism: Schistocerca cancellata; assembly: GCF_023864275.1. Classification (NCBI taxonomy): domain Eukaryota; kingdom Metazoa; phylum Arthropoda; class Insecta; order Orthoptera; family Acrididae; genus Schistocerca; species Schistocerca cancellata. Next base: position 515,891,419 of record NC_064634.1, read on the forward strand.
GTTTCAATACAAATTTCTTGTCCACTGAAATTGGCCACAGGCCATAGCCTGCTTCAGCTGGCAGTGTATGAGTAATTCACATTTTCATCAATTAATTGATTTATGAAGTTTGGGACTATATCATTGTGGCAGCTAAAACAGTCTTCAGGTTGCAACTAATTATTAGGATAACATACAGACAGAAAAAATGAGAGAGTTAATTTTGTTATTCGTACTGTTTGGTACATTTATAGAGAAAAATATTTATTAATAAAAATATTTTTTCCCTTTGCTATACCTAGGTCTAAAAAGTATATAGAATTAAAGTGTTGCCACTTACATAAAAACAAAAATTGGCCTACTTTTATAAAATAACATTATTTTTATTTGTCCAACTATTGAGTGAATTATTGAAACCTAACCATTTGACATAAACTTGTGCACAGCCCAAAGGCTACTTTAGCTGCCTCTTATCTCCTTCCTTTCTCAAAACTTTTTTAACAATTTTTGTTTTGTGTAATTCATACTCATAAAAATTTGCATTTACTTCTTCACCATTTAAATCTTTCAGTTTATAAGTGACTGAATTGGAATGAATAACATCTTCAATTTCCAAAATTTCTGTTGTCCAATTTGCTGTACAACCTTTTTCAAACATTCCTTTAAATTTACTGAATCTAACTTTATCTCCTTTTTTAAAATTTAGCGTCAGATAAAGCAGACTTAACCCATGACATTTTTATCTTTAGCTAAAAAAACTGTTGGTTTATAATTCTTTTCATTAACTTCTGTTAGTTTCATTTTTATTGTTGAATGTTCTGTGTTATTATATTCATCAACTAATCTCAAAACTAGTTCAACCCATTTATAATTTCCTTGAAGAGAAAATTTTTTCCCATCTTCACATATTCTATTAAATCGTTCAACAATAGTTGCTTGTAATTCACTAGAAGTTGAATAATGATTAATATTATATTTTTCACTAGTTCTTTAAAATTTTTATTATAAAATTCTTTTTCATTATCTGTTTGTAAATTTCTTGGTTTTCTCAACTCTAATATTTTATCAAAAACATCAGCCACATTCATACATATTTTCTCTTTAACTGCAATTGTCCAAGCAACTTTTGTAAAACATCTATAACAGCTATCAAATATTTATATTCTTTATTTATTTTTGAAATTCCTTTCAGTTTTCCTGACTCTATTTTGACTAAATCAGCTTGGCATAAATCATGTATTCCAAAATAAATTACATTTCTTCTTTTAAAATTTTTTCTCATTGGTTTGTGTAATTCATTAATAATTTCCTGAAGAACTAAGCACATCATCAACGTGCTTATTTATTCCTTCACTTACAAAATTTTTTAACGAATTTAATCTCTTTACTTTTACATACTGTACAAAGACCTTCAATTCCTTGTGTTCCATTTTTAGTTGTTATTCTCTGAGGGATATGTGTTTCAGTACATTTTTACACTTCAAATACTAGATGTGATTATCATTATCATTTATATACAATAAAAAATTTGATAATATTTAAATTATTTCAGTAAATATAATGAACTTTACTTCATCATGAATAGTTGTTTACTATATCCTGTAATCTTACTGTTAGAAAATTTGATTTTTTTACAATTATTGATTGATTATTATTTATTTCATATAGTTTATTAGATACATTTACTGTAATATCAAGATCATCAAATTCCAAATCTCTGGTTATATCCTTACCAACAACAATAATTCTTTTAAGCCTGAAATCATATCCAAAATTGTGTATATTTTGTTTATCTCCAGTTGTATAATTAAATTCAATTATTTGTCTATCCAATTTTCTGACACCAAATGTAGTGGTAAATTCTGCCACTGAATGTAACAGCAACACCAAATGTAGCTGGAAGGGGTAGAAGGCACCGTATTAAGATTCGTCTGAGCTTTCCAAATGATTTATTGTTTCCAAGTATAGCGCCCCCATTCCTCTCGATTTGTGACACTGGGTCCCGCAATTCTGAGGACGCCACTTCTCTGTCTGCAAAACGGCTTGGTGCAGAATGGCTGCCTCAGTGACCCATGCACACACTGCTATGAGTCAGCCTTATACATCAGCGGAGCTGCGAGGTTGTCAGGATGCCGGCAGTTGGCTCAGCAATCTGCATCCCTGCTGACTCAGCGCTGGTGTGTGTGAGCTGCAAGAGGCCAGCTGCGCGCTTCTCGCCGGCATGGCTAAGATCATGGCGACAACAAGTGCCCGCGATCCGGAGTCCGAATCTGCGGCCCTCACCTCAGGATGCCTCCAGCGCTTTTTGGAAGCCAGGACGACTACCCATGGTAGCGAGCCATGGAGTGGCTCGCTTTGGCTGGCTACAGACCCTGCATCAGCCTCAGAGGGTCGAACCAGTGACCTGCTGTGGACTGGAATGCTGGCACCCCATCTGCTGCTGCTTGTAGCTGGTGGTGTGACAAGCCCCACAGTTCAGGATAGCTGCCACACTTGCATGACTCTCGGTAGAAACCCGCACATATTATACGTGGCTGTGCGCCTCTGTTTTGCCGTATGCGCCGCTTCGAGTCACGTACTCATGGCACGATGGGTTGGCCAGTAGGCCCCTTCTGGCTGTGATTTGCGACATACAGAACCGCTGGATATACTCTTTCAGCAATTTGACGTCCCTGTGGCCAGCTTCACAACTCTTGTTATGTGTAACTCACTGCAATCCGGCCAGCACCTAACTGTAACTTGTGCTCAGAATATTGCACAAAACTACTTTCCCTATCCTAAGCGATGGTGCCACTACATGGCATATTTCATATTTATTACATTTCAGACAAATCGAAAATATAATGTTATTTTACTCTTCATTATTCGACCATGCTTATTTTCAGAATATATACTTCGAAATGGAAAAAGCAGAATTTTCCCACAGGAGATGTGAAATATTAATCCTCTAAATAATTTTCTCAAACATATGATTTATTTCTCGATTTTAAACGAGTTACACTACTCAAATCAGACATTGACATAACTACATATAATTTCATGACGGACTATCCTGTCTATGTGATTAACATGACTCGTATCTTCACAGAAAACGACTATGTAATTTGTGCAAGTTTTAATGAAAAATTCCTACAGATACCTTAGTGTAAGTAACGATGTATGGCAAGAATAACTTAATTTACAATGCACAGAACAGAATAGCTACTGAATATTTTAAAGTATATAAATGAATAAATATTTAGAAAAAGTTAAAAAAATGTTTACAGCTTGTTTGCATATTATTTTCTAGTATATTCAGAAAGAAAGAGACAATAAAAACTGAAAAATTTTCTTTTTTTGAGAAAGGATATTTATTTTTTCTGTTAAATGTTATGATCTTTAAATGGACAATACCAAACAGCTAAAGCAGAGTGGTGACTATTTAGAGAAAAAGAATATTAATGAATTTAATAAAGATAAGTGTCAAAAAGATAGATTTTGTGTTATTTGTAAAGAATATGTATCGAGACGTCAGAAAATTAAAGTTACTTGTGAATGTGGTAGAACTTTAGGTAAAAAAAAAATTACTGTAAATCATGTACAATCGAGTGTTCAGAAAAATCTTGTGGCTGTTCAAGAAGAAATAATTAAGTAAATTTCAGGTAATGAATAGATTTCTTACATTCACCATAATTCATTTTATTTATTTGTTACGTTCACCTTTTATAACACAATATTAAATTTTATTTTCTTACGTTCATTTTTTGTATGAAAAAATAATTATTTTTTAAATTGGTGAATAAGATACGAAAAAATCTTCATTGTTATTAATTTTTCTTAGTGAGTTAGACCCAAAGAGTGGATTATAGTAGGATGTTTCAGTAGGTTCTGCGTAAGTTTCCGTTTTCTAGTGAAAAGAACTAGTGAAACAAGTGACATACAATAGAAAAAGTGAGCCAGGACCTACTGAATCATCCTACTTAGAAAAGTGGGGGAAAGAATGTCACGGACATGATACAGGATTTGGGATGGGCATCATTGAAACAAAGCAATTTTTCTTTGGGGCGGGATCTTCTCACGAAATTTCAATCACCAATTTTTCCTCCGAATGCGAAAATATTTTGTTGTCGCCTACCTACATAGAGAGAAAAGCTCATCATAATAAAATAAGGGAAATCAGAACTCGCACGGAAAGACATAGGTGTTCCTTTTTCCCGCGTGCTGTTCGAGAGTGGAATAATAGAGAATTATTATGAAGGTGGTTCGATGAAACGTGTTCCAGGCACTTGAGTGATATATGCAGAGTATCCATGTAGATGTAGTTAAACGAGTTGGACGACGAGGAATGGCTTCAAATATTTTCCTGTAGGCTCACCTTCGTCTTGGAAATCTCTCCCGATACAAACGTCGCGCGCGAGCGCTGTCGCCGTCAGCTAATCCACACATCAAATGGGCATCTGCCATCTTTGTGGGCACCGCCACTGCAAGTGCCAAGTCAGTGGTTAATTCTACGTAGATAAATGTGTGCTTGAAACAGTCGTACTGATCGCTGGAGCAGTTGATGGTACCAGTAAACAAGCAATGACGTTCGTCGCATGGCAACAGGGACACGTAAAACAAAACACTGGCGGTGTACAACGTAACCAGACATCACCAACAGTGCATGTTCCCCATGATTCTAACGTTCTGTTGTGTGTTTCTCATACATGATTAACGAGCTGAAGAAAACGACTTGTAACATAGAAACAAAGGGTTTCCAGACAAATGTTCATATAACGTTATATCTTCGTCTACGTGTGAGGGATGTGTCCTGCAATTTGTACCGTAAATTTTTTCTACACCCTCTGCAAAGGCCCTCTCGCTTGCGCTTCTTACGTTGTGGACGGGAAACTCTTTTCTCGCGCTGTGTCGCTGGCTGGCGTGTTCTCGTTGTATACACCGAAGCCATGGTGACTCGCGTCTTCCGCCTTCCAGTCCATGGTGCTATGCTCGGAGCAGACATAGTAGTAATGATACATGATAAACAACTTTTGTAATACAAAAAACGCCCAGGATCTGAGTGAACAAGCGAGAGAGAGCGGAGAGGACAGAGCCTTGGGGCATGCTGGTGGTGGGCTAGAAAGTACTGGAGTCGGAACTGTGGGTAGTGACACAGGAGGGATGACGGGAGAGGAAGGAAGCAATGAGATGGACAAAATTAAAAATTGATGGAGTTTAAAGAGGAGCCCAAATGCTAGACATGGTCATAGGCGTTCTGGAGGTTGAGGGACACAAAAGTAGCAGAACAGTGGGAGTTAAGTTGGAGGGAAAGGAGATTGGTAAGGTTAAGGAGCTGGTCGTAGGCTGAGAAGGATGGCTGGAAGCCACACAGGGTAAGGGGGAGGAAGTGGTGGTTGTCGTGATGAATACGGCAGGAGACGATAGACTCTAAGACCTTACTGAACACGGAGGTGAGGCAGATGGAATGATAGCGCTTTGTTGTGTTTAGCGAACAGCAGGACACAGCAATTCTTCGACGGGTCATGGTAAAAAAGCCGGGTAGCAAGGACAGCCAGGAAGGACAGGGGAGGTGGGGAGAGATTCCTTGAGGTGGCGGTAGGTGACACCGTCATGACCGGGGGCAGTGTTGCGATTGGAGTGGAGAATGAGTTTGATGTCATGTGCAGTATTGGGGTGTTTATGTCTGGAGGATGGGGTGGGGGGGTTACTGGTCCAAACTGATCCAAGCACTGGAAAATGGGGCGAGTGGCGGGATGGAGGTATCGGTGTGTTCAAGGACTGTGGGGAAGAGGGAGTAATCACGCGGGATGGCTACCAGTATGCCGGTGGAAGCTAACCAGTACTTGGAGGAGTTGACAGGGAGGGCAGAGTTAAGACATTTAGATGTCTGGCACCAGTCCCAGCGTTCCTTTGATGTTAGGAGGTTTCGGATGTGTCGCTGTAGTTTCTGGTGGCGGAGGAGTGTATCCCGGTCACGGGTGCGGAGGAAGGAGAGGTAGAGCCTGTGGTATCCAGGGAGAAGAAGGACGGCCTGTGGAGGAAGAGTAGGCTGGTGACGGTGGATAAGTTTGGCAGGAAGGTGAGCCTCCTTTGACAGTAAACTCAAGGCCATAGCATATATACTACGAGCGAAACAAACGCATTACTATCACTGAATGTCCAGCGGCACGAAGGTGTAGTAAATTCAATAAAAGAAATAACAGCAAATATTACAGGAACTTAGAAAATAAACTGTAATTAATATTCAATTTTAAATGGATAGAAAAAACAATAGTAGAACAAATCGAACAGAATGAAGCAGTAAAAAGCGTACCGAGAAACATCATGCAGCCCGATGGCAGTTACCGAAGTGAATACACAGGTAGCGCCACAGAACGACAATTGGCTTACATAGTATACTGATGATGATGATGATCCATACTCCTAGGAGCGTAGGGGGACAATGCGGGAGACCCGCACTGCTGACTAGGCAAGGTCCTAGCGGAGGTGACTTGCCACTGACTTCCTCCGACCGTAATGGGGTGAATGATGATGATGAAGACGACACAACAACACCCAGTCATCTCGAGGCAGGGAAAATCCCTGACCCCGCCGGAAATAGAACCCTGGACCCCGTGCGCGGAAAGCGAGAAAGCTGCCGCAAGGCCACGAGCAATGGACACATAGTATACTTCACGTATGTAAATGATCAGGTTCAGATAATGAGCCCGTCACAAAGAAAACAGCAACTAAAGGTCGGAACGAATGAGAAATATTAAGTGGAAGATAGTGGTTCTGCGGATGAGTCAGCTGGCATGTTCAGTTCGCCACAAATAGAGAAAGAACCGATCGAGAAACATGAGGTACAATCACAACATCTGGCAGGGCAAGACAGTGAAGAACCTGTGAGCATGAACGGTCTATTAAAAATTTCATCTACTGAAATTAAAGCAAATTAGTGGTCTTGATAATCAACTCTAAACACAAATTAGCAGCCTTAATAGCCAGCTGAAAAAACGAAGTGGCCACTGCGCAGGGGTAGATCAGAGATATCAACGAAAGGTTCGATTTAGAAATCGTAAAGATACAAGAAACGTTAGAGCCTGTAGCAGTAACGCATGTGAACGGAAAGGTCTTCGCTTTAATTACGAAGATTGTTGGCGAATGTAGAAACGAAGTCTCACATTTGAGAAGGATCTGAGAAAGAAAGAAGCATACAGGTAAACATTTGCGAACAGAAGTGTGACCAAATCACTTCACAAATTCACAATTCACACCTCTTAACAAACTATTAGAGGGTGAGGAACGCTTTGATCCTGCCAAAAGGTTGGATTTATGAGAAATTGTGAAAGAATTTTTCCTGAATATTTGTCAGATCAAGTGCACTATCAGGTAATGCTAAACGATTGAACACAGGTCAAATGACATTTAGCGAATTCAAACAAAAATTTACTAAGGAATACCGATCAGAACAAAAACAAGATTGTTTATGCCGAAAATTCACAACGGGCAGATTGTATGACAATATTGGCAGAAGCTCCATGAAAGATTTCTATGTATCCTGGTAGTGAAAATTGGCACACTTAAAAAGTAGACGATCCGCATCAGAGATTATTTAGGAGCTATGAAAAAATCGGCCAGAGGATTCGAAGAGATTCGTAGGAAGCAATCATCAAAGCTTTCCTGCTATTCCAGAAAGAGTAGAAGATGAAGATCATTGGCGAAGTAATCGTGATAATGAAGCTTCCTGGCGGATTAAAACTGTGTGCCGGTTCAAATAGCTCTGAGCACTATGGGACTTAACTTCTGAGGTCATCAGTCCCATAGAGCTTAGAACTACTTAAACCTAACTAACTTAAGGACAGCACACACATCCATGCCCGAGGCAGGATTCGAACCTGTGACCGTAGCGGTCGTGCTGTTCCAGATTGCAGCTCCTAGAACCGCTCGGCCACTCCGGCCAACTGTGTGGCGGACCGAGACTCGAACTCGGGACGTTTGGAAGGTAGGAGACGAGGTACTGGCGGAATTAAAGCTGTGAGGACGGGGCGTGAGTCGTGCTTGGGTAGCTCAGTTGGTAGAACACTTGCCCGAGAAAGGCAAAGGTCCCGAGTTCGGGTCTCGGTCTGGCATACAGTTTTAATCTGCCAGGAAGTTTCATATCAGCGCACACTCCGTTGTAGAGTGAAAATTTCATTCTATAATCGTGATCATCGTTAGAATAATAATAGTGGTAATCGTAATGACAATGAACAAACTGACGGCGATAAGTGTTGTGTCCTCGCCAATGGACGCAACCACAGCTGGCGCGCTGAGACAGTTTCCGACTGGCGCCACTGGCGGCGCTTTGAAGTTCGCCGACAGTAACAAGCGCGACCCAATCAACAACCTCGGCACCGCTGCCAGTGGGATGGACTTCCGCGTTGTGATGGGTGGCGGCCACGGCAGCAAAGAGATTCACGTTCGGCGTTGGAGTACGACAGTTCTAGTAGAGAGTTCCAGGGTTGCACTTCGTAGCTACAGTTCGTAGTCGAGATCAGCCTGCGAAACAGTCTACAAGTGGAGTCGCCTATAGCCTTCGCATAGGAATGAGCGTTTGCAACAGTGAATGACAGTGTGGCGCCCTGGTCACTTACGCACGCCTTGACAGGCCGCTGCTTTGTTATATCTCTCCGAAAGATCCAGCGAGATGCTGTACAACTTTAATATCGCAGCGCAGTACCTATTTGTGTGTCACTACTTTGTTTGCGCAGTCACAGTTCCTCCGTCGACTTCGGTGCACCTACACCTAATACGATGGATGCAAGCCTTTCTACCCAGATGTTCCGTACACATCAAAAGATACCGCGTTGATCTGGTTGAACGAGGCAGGGGCGGGGGTGAAGGTACTTCAGCTGCTCGCGGTAGAGAATTTGCACCGTGACATTACCATGACAGCAACAACGCGAGAAACTGAGGACCACATATGTTGTGGGCTAAACTAACTCGGACAGATTTTCACGGTCCATACGTAAGAAAGAGTACCGGCGTACACCTAACCAATCTAACACACGAGAGGACCACTGCGAAGCACTGCAGACTGAAAGCCCTCCACCGAAGAATACAACAGACCGATCAGCTGTCCGTATCGAAGCTGTAGCTACGGCAGCAGCACAGAATGAGGACGTCATAGTAGAATGCAATGAACCTGCTTCGGCAGATAACGGCACCGGGGCAAGAGAAAACGTGAAAATGTTCGTATGCGAGGAAGAAAGCGCCAACGACAGTTTGAATAAGATAAAATTTGCGAAAATTAGTTGCCAGGACTTGGTGTGAATAGATGGATGATCTGTATCAAGGGCTAAAGCAGTGTGACTGGGAGGATTTCAAGAGGAATTATGCTACCAAAAGATTGGGTAGTAGTGAAAGGATAAAAAGGGAGGTCAAGAATTGGCCGCGACCCGATAGCGAGGAGGGAATGGAAGTATATACCGCCGCGCGAAGCTCTCGAGCAGCAAAGGGTGGTAGACAGAGAGGAAAGGGGCGCCGCGAAAAGTAGGCGAGCTGAGATTAACAGTCAGAAAATAAATACGGACGCAATCAGAAGAATGGACGAAGATGAAACCTTCAGCGTTGCCGACGAAACTAATCGCCGGCAAAACAAACTGTTGTCAGTAGACATAGGACGTAGTTTCGGACGATTGCTTACAAATTATTGAAGTTCACGATATCTGCACAAAGTACGAAGTAAAGGTAGATATCATTAGAGCCGATGAAGATGATAGCTCACACGAAGACGCTGTTGTGGAAACAAAAAACAAAAAAAGAAAAAATCTAATAACATTAGAAGAAAACCATGACCCTCAGTATTCAAGACCCGACAAAAAATCGGACGAGGAAATTTACATCTGTTTAACAAAAGCTTTTCTATTACAACCGAAGAGTAACTCAGAATGGTCAATTAGATGGTTCGAATGAAGAATATGAGTATGTTGAAATTAGAGAAATGAAGGAAGGCGTGGTAAAACAATGTTGTGCACCACAAAATGAAATATTGTCAAAACATGACCCTGAAGTAAACACGAAACCAAGAAAGAAGGAATCATCGGATGATACTCTATACTGATAAGAAAGGGTTCATGTCGCGAAAGACTTTGAAATCCCAAAACCAAAGAAACACTCTGCTCATAAAAAGTACATGCATAGAAAACCCATTGGTATGAAATTAAACCTCTTTAAGGTTTGTTGTGGTAAAATCAGGGAAATGAAATTATACTGTGTACAGTATCATATATTACTACCATAAATAGAGCACATGGGGCAGATTTATTTCAGAATAAAGCACGTTTATTTTCAAATTTACCGGGAGAGCGGTGTCCTGACCACACGCCCCTCCTATCTGCATCCTTAACTGAGAATGACGCGGTGGTCAGATCGTCCCGATGGGCCGCTTGTGGCCTGAAGACGGAGTGCTTTTTATTTCCAAATTTAATTATATTTATAAAGCCCCATCTGAACTGCAAGGAACTCCTGACATTAACGCATACTATCTGATGTACCCAAATTCAAAGAAAACCTTAGCCGTTCGTAATACAGTGAAATCGAAACCTTATGTCCACAGAACAGAATAAGTGATTTCCTGTCAGAGAGGTCACAGTTCGCAGTAATTGAAGGAAAGTCATCGAGTAAAACAGAAGTGATTTTTGGCGTTCCTCGAGGTAGTGTTATGCGTCCTCTGCTGTTCCTTATCTATATTAACGATTTAAGAGAAAATCTGTACAGCCTTCTTGGTTTGTTTGCAAATGATGCTGTCGTTTATTGTCTAGTGCACTCATCATAAAATCAAAACAAATGGCAAAACGATTTAAAAAAGATATTGAATGGTGCGAAAATTTGCAGTTGACCCTAAATAAGACTGCTAAGAGGAATATGTTAAACTTCGGTTACACGATAAATCAGTGTCATCTAAAGGCCGTATATTCAACTAAATATCCAGGGATCACAATTACGAACAATTTAAATTGGAAAGAACACATAGAAAATGTTGGGGGAAGGCAAATCAAAGACTGTGTTTTATTGGCAGAACACTTTGAAAATGTAACAGACGTACTAAAGAGACTGACTACACTACACTTGTTCGTCCTCTTTTGGAGTACCATTTCCCCGGTCTGGGATCCTTCTCAGATAGGATTAACGGAGTGCATCGGGAAAGTTCAAAGAAGAGCAGCATGTTTTGTATTATCGCGGAATAGGGGAGAGAGTGCCACGGACATGATACAGAATTTGGGATGGACGCCAATCAAACAAAAGCGTTTTTCGTTGCGGCGGAATCCTCTCACGAAATTTGAATCACTAACGTTCTCCTCCGAATGCAAAAATATTTTGTTGACGCCAACCTACATAGGGAGAAACGATCGTCGTAATTGTTACGTCTGCCACAGACGGCCCCTGCCACGTAGACCACACTCCAGACACCCATGTGTACCATATAACATACACAAGCACTTGCAGACGCAGCCAAGAGGAAAACGATTCTTCGAAACAAACAGAACTTGCTAGAGACTAATGCAAACCTTTTTCTGTAGAGGTCGCCTCACAGATACAGGGAAAGTTGGAATACTGCGCCGGCTTTATAAGGCCAGCGCAGCAGCAGTACAGCCAGTTCCTCGCCGAGCTGGGACCAGCTCCGACGGACCTCACCGACGCTCTTGATGAATGGTCGTGTACATGTTATTTGTTTTTGTGTGTATATAGTGATTGTTCGAGAAGTGTAGTTCAGTTTCAATAAACGACATTATACTGAGTGTTCTATAATATTGAGTATTCTTCCGTGGCGACGAGTATAGAGGAACGAACCGTCGAACATCATGGTTACGACAGCAGCACCTACGGAATGGCAACAATTCTTTCAAGGACTTCTGCACCAGTTCTTGGAAACTCAGACACAACTGATCGCCGAAATCCGAAGCCTCAACCCGCCCCTGCTCACGAAACTACAGCCGCTGGACTCCGACTGCCTCACTTTCACCGCCATCTGTGCGACGTTAAATGCCTACTACAAACGCTAATATCATGTACTCGCAGCCTGCGTCGAGTTCTACCGATGCCGGAAGAAATCCGAGCAGACCTATCGCCAGTGGGCCGCCGAGCTGCAAGGTCTCGGCAGGAAATGTAAGTTTCGCACACACCTTTCCAAGGAATCGTACGCTGATGACATGGTGCCGCCACGACGCCCTCAAGTTAGAAGACCCGTCCCTCGAGCAGGTCCCACAACTGGCCTATAAGTTCGAAATTTCTACAGCCGCCGATCGTTGACTGGAATCCTGGCCAGATGTAGCAGCAATCCGTGACGACACCACGACGGACACCGAAGACGTCGCAGCAATCCAGGGCTCATCGCCGCGCTCCTGCCGCCGCCGCGGTCGGAGACCGCCTCCACAACGAGACGCCGAGTCGCACCATCCCGGCCGGAGCCAGGAGCCAATGCAGCAACGACACAACCGGCAACGTCGTCGTGGGGATCGTCTCCGCCTGCCCTGCTGCCCCCCCCCCCCCCTGCTATTCCACACATGTTAGAGAAGACTTCCCAGACCGTTGGGCGCAATGCACGCACTGCGGCAGGGAAGGCCATTTAGCGTCCGTTTGTCGCGCAAAAACCACCACCTCCAGCAACCACTACCCCAGGCGCTGCTATCCAGTCGGCTTGAACAACACCCCAATGGACATCAACCAGGTAGACCACTCCTCGACATCAAAAATTTTTATAGAAGTCAGTATCAATGACAAGCCTCTGCGTCTGCAAGTGGACACAGGCGCAGCAGTATCCTTGTTTAATTACACTTCAGATGCCAACATTGATTCACCACCCCTCTCTCCAGCCCCTAAGAGCCTACTGGCGTACAATAAGCAAGAGATAGCTCTCCTAGGACAATTCACGGCTCAAGTACAAATCGGTTCACCGTCCAGTCACGTTCCTGGTTTTCAACAATTCCTGCACAGCAGACTTACTCGGACTGGACGCCTTCCGCTTATTCGGATTTTCCATTGTGGACGATGTTCAGCTAGTGTCTCAGCACGTTCCTTTTCCTGAAGTTGATGCACTCTGTAATGAATTCCAGGGCCTGTTTTCACCGGACATAGGCTGCGCCAAGGACTTTGAGGCCTCTCTCCAACTCCGTCCCTGCCCCCGGCCCCGCTACTTCAGGGCACGCCAGGTACCAGTGGCACTACAACAGCCGCTCAAAGAAGATAACGTCTTCAAGATGAAGGGGTTCACCAGCCCGTGCGGTTTAGCTTGTGGTCCACGCCTTTAGTCATCGTGCAGAAGTCAGGCCGCCGCCTTCGCCTCTACGGTGACTTTAAGTCTACAGTCAACCCACAGCTTCTCGTTGACGACTATCCCCTTCCACGACCGGAAGATCTTTCTCGCAAATTGGCAGGGGGCTCCTACTTTACCAAAATCGGCCTAGCAGAAGCATATCTCCAAATTCCTCTTGATCTTTCCTCCCGACAATACACATAAATATTCCTTTCGACCTCTTCCAACTAAACCGACTCATGTTCGGTTTAGCCAGTGCTCCTGCAATCTTCCAAAGATACCTTGAACAACTTCTCGCTGCTATCCCGGGCTGTATAAATTACTTAGACGACATAGTCGTCACGGGGTCCTCCTCCTAAGAGCACATAGCCAACCTCCGCCTCCTCTTCCTCCGCCTTCGAACTGCAGGTCTGAAATGTAATATTTCTAAATGTTCATTTTTCCAACAATCTATTTCCTATCTGGGTCACATCATTTCCCAGAATGGAATTTCTCCATCTTTCTCTCATATCGACGCGATTTACAGCCTGACCAATCCCCGGGACCTCCATCAGTTGAAATCCTTCTTGGGCAAAATTTCGTATTACAGGAAATTCGTTCCTTCTGCAGCTCAAGTGGCAGCACCCCTGTACCACCTCTGCCGCAAAAATGTCCCATTCGGTTCGACTCCAGTCTGCGAGACCGCCTTCCATACCCTCAAACAGCAGCTCCAATCTGCTGCATATCTCATGCCTTATGATCCAAATCTTCCTTTGATACTTGCTACAGACGCCTCTGCGTATGGTGTGGGAGATGTCCTGCCTCACAAATTGCCGGATATCACAGAGCGCCCCTTAGCATACATCCCAAAAGCTCTCTCCGCAGCACAGATCAAATATTCCCAAATCGAGAAAGAAGCACTTGCCATGGTTTTTGCCGGTCCTAAGTTCTATGCCTTTCTCTATGGCAAGTCCTTTCACATTATTACTGACCATAAACGGCTCCTCTCTTTATTAGTGCCTTCCGCGGGATTACCGACCAAAACATCCCAACGTCTTCAGCACTGGGCTTTGTGCCTATCCCAATTTTGCTACACCGTGCATTTCCGTACCACCTCCCAGCACGCCACCGTGGACGCCTTGTCACGTCTACCCTGCTTTTGACTAGTTGGACCTCCTTGTTTTTCAGATTGATGACGTCCAAGAGGCCCTGAAGGCCTTTCCCGTTACAGCTGTCAAAGTAGCTGCAGCCACCGTAGGATTCCTTCCTCCAAGTCGTCTGACACCGCGTTCTCCATGGTTGGCCATCCTCGCCGCCTCCTCGGGATCAACGCCACCTCCGATTGTATTATTCCATCCGACACCAGCTTTCGGTGGTGGATGGAGTCCTCCTTCGCTTAGATTCAGCAGAACCGAGGGTCATCGTTTCGAGATCCCTGCAGCCGACGATCCTCCACATTCTTCACCAGGGGCATTGGGGGATCGTTCGCACAAATTCCCTCGCAAGACGGCATGTTTTGTGGATCGGCCTCACGTCTGACATCACAGAGGTGGTGCAGCGCTGTACCGTCTGTGCCCAACAATTGCCCCCCCCCCCCCCCAAAAAAAATTCCTTCCCTGGCCTATGCTGAACGGTCCCTGCGACCGCATCCACCTTGATTTCGCGGGCCCTTTTCTGGGCCACCAATGGTTCCGTAACGGATGCATTTTCCCATTTCCCGTACATCGTTCGGTGTTCAGCAATCACCTCGGACGTTACCTCGCAAAAATATTTTGGTTGGAAGGATTACCGAAAGCCATAGTCAGAGACAATGGACCACAATTTTGAAGCCAGGAATTCCTCTCCTTTTGCACTGACAACGGTTTCCAGCATCTTCTCACCCCGCCCTTCCATCCCCAATCCAATGGGGAAGCAGAATGCCTGGTCAGAACTTTCAAGACACAAATGCTCAAATATACCAAAGACCCCTCCCTTGAAGACGCTCTGACGCAGTTCCTCAGTTCCTATCGAGACACTCCGATAGGGGACAAGCTCGGCAGAAGCACCACGGACCCTCCTACATCTTCTCTTGCCCTCTCTACGAATTCAGATTCCTCCTGGACAGTGCCAGTTCTTCCCTGGCTCCTTAGCCTGGACCTGAGGTTTTGGCACTAAAGAGAGTTGGCTGCCTGGGTCGCCAACTTTTTGATGTCATCTTGGATGGCCACATAGTCCGTCGCCATCGAAATCAATTGCGTCCTCGCTACCCTGAGACACCTGCGCCGCACCCTACGACGCGGACCACCGCCACCTCTACAACCCATTCTGGACCACCAATACAGCCCCACTCGTTGCATGGGTGACGTTTCAGGGCATCAGTCGCCGCCACCAGCGCCACCAACACAGCAGCCGCAGCCGACGGACCAGCTGCCCGGCCCCTCTTTGACGCCTCCCCAACAACCGATGGCCACCGATGCGGACGAACCGATGCCACTGGTCCCACCCATGCCGCCATCACAACCGGTACGCAGGTCAGCCCGCATTAGAGATGGGTCGAACTCGTTCATTCCCGTGAACTACTTCATTCATTTCACTCTTTGCCGTGAAGCGTTCAAATGAAGTAGTTCATTCACGAAGTACGGAAGCCTGGCGAAGTTGCTCAGTTCGCAGCTCAGCCGCGCTACGCTCGCTTCGCCTCGCTCGTACAATAAAGCTTCGTAACACTTCATAATTTTACCAACAGATGGCCGAACTATGCAGTAACGTGCCCGCAACGTTTGACGCTCTTACAGCGTCTGAGCTAACTTAAATAGAGCATGGTCGAAGGGGACAAAGGAAAGATAAACAGAGAAGCCTGTCAAATATAAAGAAGGTATTACATTTAATCTTGCACGACATTTTGTCATGAAGCGCCCTAAAAAGTCTTTATCTGCCGAGTGAAACATTATTTCTTGTATTCATGGACTGAAAACTAGGGCTACCAACGAAATGCAGTCCAATTTTATGTTCCTTTTAAAATTTAATCCAAAATAGAATGTGTATGTTTACCACTGTCACAAAGTCTATATATCTACGTTAAGTAATTATTCAGAAGTTATCCTGTACATTTTATTTTTGTTGAGAATAATAACCCTCCAGATTCAAAACAGTTTAAACTGTCACCTGTAGTCATTGGTACGATTTCAGGTAAAATCCCTCTTTCAGTGTTATTAACAAACCTTTTATTTTCATGTTGGCTGTGCGTGCTCACACAGCCAGCCTCTTCGTTTGTATCTGTAATATTCATTGGTCCGCAAGTGCTGCCAACGATAGGCTACCGGTAGAAGCGAAGTATAACTGAACTGCACAAATAGTCACGGGTAATGATGTCAGCACAGCAGGAAGCAGCTGACGCTGCCTTCCCCTCGCCCCTCACCTTCACAAACCATCGCAAACCAATCGTTTCCCACAAACGCCGCGCGATTCGTCGACAGGCAGTAGAGGGGGAACTGAAGTGAAGGGAGAATGAGTCACGTAGCGCCGATGTAATGGGATGAGGGAGAGGGGAAGAGAGTGAGTGAACTAGAAAAAAGTATGGAGTGTGTTATCTGTGAAGAGTTTGAAGTACTAGTTCATTGAAATTGAGTGGTTAGTTCACACTTCACTGGAGTGAAGCGTTCATTTGAACGACTCATTCACGAGCTCCCCATCACTAGCCCGCATCGCAGGACGTTCAGCGCCATATTCTACAAGAGGCAGCCTCCACAGCCTCCTCCGGGGTGCCGCAGCCGCAGATCTCCACGACGTTGCAGCTATCGATCTTTCGCGCCGCTCCCACCCGGAAGGGAGGTATGTTACGTCTGCCACAGACGGTCCCTGCCAGGCAGACTATACTGCAGACACCTATGTGTACCATATAACACACACAAGCACTTGCAGGCGCAGCCAAGAGGAAAAAAATTCTTCGAAACAAACTTGCCAGAGACTAATGCGAACATTTTTCTGCAGAGGTCGCCTCACAGATAGAGGGAAAGTTGGAGTACTCCGCCGGCTTTATAAGGCCAGTGCAGCAGCAGGACAGCCAGTTCCTCGCGGAGCTGGGACCAGCTCCGACGGACCTCACCGACGCTCTACAAGTTATTTGTTTTGTGTGTATATAGTGATTGTTCGAGAAGTGTAGTTGAGTTTCAATAAACGACATTGTACTGAGTGTCCTACAATACTGAGTATTCTTCAATAATAAAATAAGGGAAATGAGAGCTCGCACGGAAAGATAAAAATGTTCGTTTTTTCCGCGTGCTGTTCAAGAGTGAAATAAAAGAGAATTGTTGTGAAGGTCTTTCGATGAACCCTGTGTGAGGCACTTAAGTGTGATTTGCAGATTATCCATGCACATGGAGAACCAGCACTGTTTGGAAACATGTCATGAACAACGTGTACTATGTTGTATCCGACTTCTTGAACACTGAGGTGGCTATAAATAACACAGTTAATTAGAACATTCCGGTTTAGTAATACTTTATTCAGTAAAAGAAAACTTATCTCTGTTCGGCAGGCCCGTCTGTCGCTATGAAGTTGCACACGTGTACTTGCGTTTCAGAACACAGTATATCCGCGATTACTGCCTGGCGAACTGTTACAAGTTCAGAATAGCCATACTGTGGATTCACCGCAGTCATTAGAAAAAACACATGTACTTACACACTTGTTGTCACACTTCTGATAGCGTTGGCTCGTAGGCACAGTTCACAGGAGACGGAAGTCCCTTCTCTCACAGACGGCTGACGCGGTCTGTGTCATGGCGAGTACTCGGCATAACGACGTTACTCCGACAGGACTTTCCTGAAAGTGGGCAGGATGCGCCCTCGAGCGGAACTGTCCTCCTGGCCTCTGTAGACGTCATTTCAGGGCAGAGGCGCCAAGAAAATAAGAGAGGCACGACTTCTTCCGGGCATCCCATTGGTACCTCGACATACCGCTTTTCTGAACATTATCTCTGCGGTGGTCGATACTTCTTGCGCCGCTCTCGGTACTATACGACACCGCATGTCTCTCCCCCAAACATTGGCCCCAGCGTCGGGTACGGAGATGAGACACGACTGCGTGGGGGAGGACGAAGCGATGACGCAACGGCGCAGGTAGGTGCCGAAACTTCAGCAACCACTCGTACGCCGGTACCCGCCCAGGAAACGCCGACCGGGAAAAGAACCACAGTGGTGCGTCGGCGAGCGTAGCCACACAGGCAGACGATGCGACATGCGGGCCGCTGGAGACGACGCCTGGGCCCCTGGGGAGCCCGGCAGGGCGACCGGGCGTGACCCTGCCGGTGGCTGCGTCACGGGCTACCAGCACGACTGCGACACCAGGTCGGCGTCCGTGGCAGTCACCCGCTGCGCTGTCGGAGGCGACGTCTGCAACTGTGACGGTTGCTGCTGCTGCGTGCTGCACCTCTGAACAAGCAGGGGCAGGCAGGAGCTCCCGAGTGGATTGGCCGAGGCCGGTTCCGAAGACACCTGTACAGCCCCGTCGGACCGTGGATGATGCAAGTGGAATGGAACAACAACTCAGACACCGCACCCCATTCCCGTCTGTGACCCGTGCCAAAAACATGGATGAACACTGGCTGCTCAAGCCGAAACTGTGACTCGGAAGAACGGACATAAGGTCTCTGCGGCACACGTAGCAAGTAGTGCAGAGTCCCAAGACGTCGACCGTGCAGGAGCTCCGCTGGTGAGTTTCCATCTCTGAGCGGGGAGAAAACTTCAGAGGATTGGTCGTGTGAGTGGTTGGCTCGGAAGAGCTGATACTGTGCTGACTTATGTGGTAGACTTCATTGGAACGACGAAGGGAACTTGCTGTACACATCGACAGTCGCTAGTCAGTGTATGGTCCAGTATGGCCCAGCGAAATCTATGTGCAGGCGTTGCCAAGGCTGTCAGGATGTGGACACTAGAAGCACCATTGTGAGGGAGTATACTGATACTCTGCACACATTACAAACGTTGAAGTCGCGGCCTCTGGTTTATTCCTGGCCACGTACAATGGCGCCTTGCCTTCTGCTTGAGTGGTGACCCCAGTATTCTTGGTGCAACAACTGAAGAACTTCCTGCTGGATGGACTAAGGGATCATGACCCTTGCATCGCCAATTTCAGTGTGCTTCAGGAGGATGTCCATCTGTACAGAAGTGGCACGATGATGAGCAACGTAGCGCCGATCCACTGGGTTGCAGATCTCCTTCAGACTCCGTAGCCACACGAGGTGAAAAAACTCGGGCACCATCTGCAACACCGGGTCCGATGCCATTTCCTGCGCCACATTGCGAAAAGTGACCGGGAAATGTTCCACAACCAGGATTTAGTCTGAATCAATATGATAACAGGAGTCCTCGAAGGACTCAAACGCAGCATTGGGGCCAATAGGGAGCCTCGATAAGAGGTCGGCATTGGAGTGTTTGGTAGTGGGTCGATACGCCAACTCGTCGTACCGGTAATTGGTCAGCAGGAAGCCGCATCATTGTAACTTCTGTGCTTTGCTCGTTGGCACAGGTTGGGAGGACCAGAACAGAGCCGTCAGTGGTCTGTGGTCCATAACTAGAGAAAAGCGGCGACCATACAGGTGCTGATGGAAATTGACTCCATAAATGACAGCCAACGCCTCTTTTTCAAGTTGCGTTGGCCTTGCTCAATAAAACGAAGTTGGCCTGTCACTGAAGCCCACTTGGTGTCGCAACATTCCACCAATGCCATAAGATGAGGCATCTACATGCTGGTGTCGAAGTGGAACGAACACCGATCAATTACGAGTGCGCCTCTTAGCTGGAAAGAGGTCTGACATTCGGCCGACCACACGAACAGAACGCCCTTACAGCGCAACCGAATTAGATAAAACGGATGTAACAGATTAGATTCCCCATTACGGCTTGCAATTCTGATTCACTGGTTGACGCAGACAGGTCGCGAATGGCTACTATGTGCGACTATGACGGATGGATGCCGTGCGCAATAATCACGTGGCCGAGACATTCAGTTTCAGTAAGAAAAAAGGAACCGTTAGAACAGTTGCATATCAGTCCTGCTTTGGACAACGCTTGAAACAATGCCTCTAAATGTTGTAAGTGTTCTGCTGGTGTACGACCAGAGAGAACTATATCATCTTAATAGTTACAGCAAGAAGTTATTTGTAATGTCAGTTGCTCAAGGGAACCGATGAAACTGGAATAATCCCTTCTGTTGTTGATCACAAAAATCTTCTTTGCCTCTTCATCTAAAGGCAGTTTCAGGTAGGTTGAAAATAAATGCCCCTGACCTTATTTGTCCATCAAATACTCAGGGCTGGGCAACGGAAAAAAATTAATAACAGTTTGTGGGTTGATGTTCGATTTAAAGTTTGCACAGAGTCTCAATCCACCCGACGGTTTATAAAAACCACGAAGGGTGACGCCGATTGGCTGGACGACACTGGTTTCCTGACGTCACTGCCTTGCAACTGCTGCGACTCTGTAACAACCTGGCCTCATAATGCATCAGGGGCAGGACGAGCACGAAAGCAGTTGTGCTGCGCATTGTCTCTCAATGTCACATGGCCACGAACGCTTGGGCCTTGCCTAATCAAGGAACAGAGAACTGTACTTGCCACATGATGCATTAATCTTGGCCAGAAACCCACACGAATTAATTTGTAACATGTTCTCATGTATTGACAATCCAAAAAGGTCAAGACTATCTATGCCAAAAATTATAGTAGACACTAGAGCACAGACATGAAATAACATTGTTTTACTAGTGCCACAGAACGTGGCTGTGAGCTGCCACTCCAAGACCTGGAACAGGTTGTCCACTCTCTGCTCACATCGAGCTACGTGGTTGCTGAAGCTGTGGGTTCCTAACCATAGCATAGTTGAGCACTGTAACAGCAGCACCAGCATCTAACTGGAAATTAATACACTTGGTGAACACAAGCAACTGGACTTTCAATTTACTGGATTGCCGATTGATAAGTTCAGAATTTGCGTCTTGGCAATCTGACGAAACAAGAGGATCGGCGGACCGTTACGCGGCAGACACAACGTTATTAGAATCACTGTCTGTTATGCAACGTGAAAGCTGCCTAAGACCATCGACACTTAAAACATACCGACTGTATGTGGCCTTGTTTGCCACATGCGAAACGCTTGGCTTTGCATCAGGGCTATGTGCCCTATCGTGTGTTTGAAAGCAACATGGGCAGGACTTCTGCGATTGTATGGGCTGCGCCGCGGTGTGACGGCGCGACTAGTCCGCAAGCGGCCTAGACGTCGGGCGACGCCTGACTTGAGCGACGGAAGGTCGGTCCCTGAACACTATTACTGCTGAGAACAGATATTGCAGATACTTGAAAATCATGCTCAGTTACATCGACAATATTCTGTAACTAAGTAATCGACAGTACTAAACTGTGGTCAGGACTTGGATGCTTTAGTGTGACAGCACCTATAAGGGAATGAGACACGTTCTGAGTAATCGCATCTCTCATCGTAATATCGCAGTAACTTGACCCACATGTACACAGAAAGTGACATTGCGTAGTAAGGTCAAGCATTTCTGTTATCCATCACTTGTAGAAGTGTCCTGGCTGCTGTTTTAATCTGAAAAACCCATAACGAGAAGGTGCTACACACACTTGTGATTTAAAATGATTTGATAGTTTGTCAGCTAGTCATAGGGCATCTATTGGGATTGACGATCTGGAAACGGTTTTGCTACCTACCGGAACACACCTGTTCCTACGGCGGAGAGAAAATGTTAAATACGCTAGTTACCTGTTATGCCGCAGGTGCTGAAATGCGCCGTCAACTGCGCAGCATAATCAGCCCAGTCTTCGCTTTGCCCCAGAACCTCTCTGAAGTTAGGCTCTTGAACCATTTGTTGACTTGTTTCCAACTGGACAGGCTAGTGTGACGGTCGTGGTGCTGCCTACAATTCTCTGGGAGAGTTTATAATAATTGATCAGTCTACATCTACATCCACATCTTCATCCATTCTCCGCAAGCCACCTGACGGTGTGTGGCGGAGGATACCTTGAGTACCTCTATCGGTTCTCCCTTTTATTCCAGTCTCGTATTGTTCGTGGAAAGAAGGATTGTCGGTATGCCTCTGTGTAGGCTCTAATCTCTCTGATTTTATCCTCATGGTCTCTTCGCGAGATATACTTAGGAGCAATATACTGCTTGACTCCTCGGTGAAGGTATGTTCTCGAAACTTCAACAAAAGCCCGTACCGAGCTACTGAGCGTCTCTCCTGCAGAGTCTTCCACTGGAGTTTATCTATCATCTCCGTAACGCTTTCGCGATTACTAAATGATCCTGTAACGAAGCGCGCTGCTCTCCGTTGGATCTTCTCTATATCTTCTATCAACCCTATCTGGTACGGATCCCACACTGCTGAGCAGTATTCAAGCAGTGGGCGAACAAGCGTACTGTAACCTACTTCCTTTGTTTTCGGATTGCATTTCCTTAGGATTCTTCGAATGGATCTCAGTCTGGCATCTGCTTTACCGACGATCAACTTTATATGATCATTCCATTTTAAATCACTCCTAATGCGTACTCCCAGATAATTTATGGAATTAACTGCTTCCAGTTGCTGACCTGCTATATTTAGCTAAATGATAAGGAATCTTTCTTTCTATGTATTCGCAGCACATTACACTTGTCTACATTGAGATTCAATTGCCATTCCCTGCACCATGCGTCAATTCGCTGCAGATCCTCCTGCATTTCAGTACAATTTTCCATTGTTACAACCTCTCGATACACCACAGCATCATCTGCAAAAAGCCTCAGTGAACTTCCGAAGTCATCCACAAGGTCATTTATGTATATTGTGAATAGCAACGGTCCTACGACACTCCCCTGCGGCGCACTTGAAATCACTCTTACTTCGGAAGACTTCTCTCCATTGAGAATGACATGCTGCGTTCTGTTACCTAGGAACTCTTCAATCTAATCACACAATTGGTCTGATAGTCCATATGCTCTTACTTTGTTCATTGAACGACTGTGGGGAACTGTATCGAACGCCTTGTGGAAGTCAAGAAACACGGCATCTACCTGGGAACCCGTGTCTATGGCCCTCTGAGTCTTGTGGAGGAATAGCGCGAGCTGGGTTTCACACGATCGTCTTTTTCGAAACCCATGCTGATTCCTACAGAGTAGATTTCTAGTCTCCAGAAAGTCATTATACTCGAACATAGTAGTTTAACAGCTTATATTAAAGACACATCTGGAAGAGACATCGTGAACACTCAATATAACAACACACACAAACGGAAAAATAGCTCTGGCGCAGGACAGGATTAGTCACACAATATGCCACAGTCAGCTAATCGCGAGCTGCATCCTCCGCGTCACTTGATTCGTTGTGTCCGACTTCTTGAACACTGAGGTGGTTAGTGATAATTAAGTACAATAAAACTTATCTTTCGTCGCCGGGCTCTACTGTAACTATGGAACTACACACGTGGACTTAGTGTTCAGAACACACTAATGGAGCTACGATTACTGAGTGGCGAATTGATAACCAGTTCACAATGGCCGTACTGTGGCTTCATTACAGTCACCAGAAAACAAGTTCACAGATACGTCTTGACACCGTTCTGACAGCATTGGCTCTTAGGCACAGTTCACAGCAGACGGAAGTGTCTTCACTCCCCGACGATAGACACGGCTGTGCCACGGCGATTACGGCGCCGTTACTCCGACAGGAACTTCCCGGAAATGGGCAGGACTGCCCTCCTGGCCTCTGGCGACGCTGATACAGGGCAGAGGCCTCGCAACTACAGGAGGCGCGGCTGGTTCTTACCATCTCAACGGCGGCTCGAGATGCCACTGTGCTCTGCAGCATCTCTGCGGTGGTCGATACTTGCGCCGCTCTCGATACTCAGTGACACCGCATACTGTATTATAATACACTATGTGATCAAAAATATCCAGAGACCCCAAAAACATATGTTTTCCGTATTAAGTGCATTGTGCTGCCACTTAGTGCCAGGTACTCCATATCAACGACGTCAGTAGTCATTAGACACCGTGAGAGATAGGAATGGGGCGCTCTGCGGAACTCGCGAATTTCGAACGTGGTCAGGTGACTGGGTGTCACTTGTGCACGCGAGATTTCCGCGCCCCTAAACACCCCCAGGTCCGCTGTTTCCGATGTGATGGTGAAGTTATGGGACACGTACAGCACAGAAGCGTACAGGCCGACCTCGTCTGTTGACTGACAGAGACCGCCGGCAGTTGAAGAGGGTCGCAATGTGTAATAGGCAGACCTGTACCCAGATCATCAAACAGGAATTCCAAACTGCATCAGGATCCACTGCAAGTACTATGACAGTTAGGGGGGAGGTGAGAAAACTTGGATTTCATGGTCGAACGGCCGCTCGTAAGCCACACATCACGCCAGTAAATGCCAAACGACACCGAGCGAGGTGGCGCAGTGGGTAGACACTGGACTCGCATTCGGGAGGACGACGGTTCAATCCCGCGTCCGGCCATCCTGATTTAGGTTTTCTGTTATTTCCCTACAATCGCTCCAGGAAATGGCGGGATGGTTCCTTTCAAAGGGCACGACCGACTTCCTTCCCTGTCCTTCCCTAATTCGATGAGACCGATGACCTCGCTGTCTGCTCTCCTTCCCCAAAAACAACAACAACAATGCCAAACGACGCCTAGCTTGGTGTAAGGAGCGTAAACATTGGACGATTGAACAGTAGAAAAACATTGTGTGGACTGAAGAATCACGGTACACAATGTGGCGATCCGATGGTAGGGGATGGGTATGACGAAAGCCTGGTGGACGTCATCAGCCAGCGTGTGTAGTGCCGACAGTAAAATTCGGAGGCGGTGGTGTAATGGTGTGGTCGTGTTTTTCATGGAGGGGGCTTGCACCCCTTGTTCTTTTGCTTGGCACTATCACAGCACAGGCCTACATTGATGTTTTAAGCACCATGGTGCTCTCCACTGTTGAAGAGCAATTCGGGGATGGCGATTGCATCTTTCAACACGATCGAGTACCTGTTCATAATGCACGGCCTCTTGCTGAGTGGTTACTCGATAATAACATCGCTGTAATGGATTGGCATGCACAGAGTCCTGACCTGAATCCTATAGAACACCTACTTCCTGCGAAGCCTCACTGACCGACATCGATACATACCTTTCCTTGTGCAGCACTACGTGAAGAACGGGTTACAATTCCCCAAGAAACCTTCCAGCACCTGATTGAACGTATACCTGCGAGAGGGGAAGCTGTCATCAAGGCTAAGGGTGGGCCAACACCATACTAAATTCCAGCATTACCGTTGGAGGGCGCCACGAACTTGTAGGTCATTTCTGGGTACATAGTCACACAGTCACATAGTCACCCCCCCACACATAGTCACCCCCCCATGAACCATGGACCTTACCGTTGGTGGGGAGGCTTGCGTGCCTCAGCGATACAGATAGCCGTACCGTAGGTACAACCACAACGGAGGGGTATCTGTTGAGAGGCCACACAAACGTGTGGTTCCTGAAGAGGGGCAGCAGCCTTGTCAGTAGTTGCAGGGGCAACAGTCTGGATGATTGACTGATCTGGCCATGTAACAATAACCAAAACGGCCTTGCTGTGCTGGTACTGCCACCGGCTGAAAGCAAGGAGAAACTACAGCCGTAATTTTTCCCGAGGGCATGCAGCTTTACTGTATGATTAAATGATGATGGCGTCCTCTTGGGTAAAATATTCCGGAGGTAAAATAGTCCCCCATTCGGATCTCCGGGCGGGGACTACTCAAGAGGATGTCATTATCAGGAGAAAGAAAACTGGCGTTCTACGGATCGGAGCGTGGAATGTCAGATCTCTTAATCGGGCAGGTAGGTTAGAAAATTTAAAAAGGGAAATGGATAGGTTAAAGTTAGATATAGTGGGAATTAGTGAAGTTCGGTGGCAGGAGGAACAAGACTTCTGGTCAGGTGACTACAGGGTTATAAACACAAAATCAAATAGGGGTAATGCAGGAGTAGGTTTAATAATGAATAGGAAAATAGGAATGCGGGTAAGCTACTACAAACGGCACAGCGAACGCATTGTTGTGGCCAAGATCGATACGAAGCCCACACCTACTACAGTAGTACAAGTTTATATGCCAACTAGCTCTGTAGATGACGAAGAAATTGAAGGAATGTTTGATGAAATATAAGAAATTATTCAGATAGTGAAGGGAGACGAAAATTTAATAGTCATGGTTGACTGGAATTCGAGTGTAGGAAAAAGGAGAGAAGGAAATGTAGTAGGTGAATATGGATTGGGGCTAAGAAATGAAAGAGGAAGCCGCCTGGTGGAATTTTGCACAGAGTACAACATAATCATAGCTAACACTTGGTTTAAGAATCATGAAAGAACGTTGTATACATGGAAGAACCCTGGAGATACTAAAAGGTATCAGATAGATTATATAATGGTAAGACAGATATTTAGGAACCAGGTTTTAAATTGTAAAACAGGAGAGCTAGTAGAAATCCTTGGGTAACAGACGAAATATTGAATGTAATTGATGAAAGGTGAAAATATAAAAATGCAGTAAATGAAGCAGGCAAAAAGGAATACAAACGTCTCAAAAATGAGATCGACAGGAAGTGCAAAATGGCTAAGCAGGGATGGCTAGAGGACAAATGTAAGCATGTAGAGGCTTGTCTCACTAGGGGTAAGATAGATACTGCCTACAGGAAAAATAAAGAGACCTTTGGAGAAAAGAGAACCACTTGTATGAACATCAAGAGCTCAGATGGAAACCCAGTTCTAAGCAAAGAAGGGAAAGCAGAAAGGAGCAAGGAGTATATAGGGAGTCTATATAAGGGCGATGTACTTGAGGACAATATTTTGGAAATGGAAGAGGATGTAGATGAAGATGAAATGGGAGATATGATACTGCGTGAAGAGTTTGACAGAGCACTGAAAGACCTGAGTCGAAACAAGGCCTCGGGAGTAGACAACATTCCATTAGAACTACTGACAGCCTTGGGAGAGCCAGTCCTGACAAAACTCTACCATCTGGAGAAAGCAAAGGACTTGGAAGAGCAGTTGAATGGAATGGACAGTGTCTTGAATGGAGGATATAAGATGAACATCAACAAAAGCAAAACGAGGATAATGGAATGTAGTCGAATTAAGTCGGGTGATGCTGAGGGAATTAGATTAGGAAATGAGACACTTAAAGTAGTAAAGGTGTTTTGCTATTTGGGGTGCAAAATAACTGATGATGGTCGAAGTAGAGAGGATATAAAATGTAGACTGGCAATGGCAAGGAAAGCGTTTCTGAAGAAGAGAAATTTGTTAACATCGAGTATAGATTTAAGTGTCAGGAAGTCGTTTCTGAAAGTATTTGTATGGAGTGTAGCAATGTATGGAAGTGAAATATGGACGATAAATAGTTTGGACAAGAAGAGAATAGAAGCTTTCGAAATGTGGTGCTACAGAAGAATGCTGAAGATTAGATGGGTAGATCACATAACTAATGAGGAAGTATTGAATAGGATTAGGGAGAAGAGACGTTTGTAGCACAACTTGACTAGAAGAAGGGATCGGTTGGTAGGACATGTTCTGAGGCATCAAGGGATCACCAGTTTAGTATTGGAGGCAGCGTGGAGGGTAAAAATCGTAGAGGGAGACCAAGAGATGAATACACTAAGCAGATTCAGAAGGCTGTAGGTTGCAGTAGGTACTGGGAGATGAAGAAGCTTGCACAGGATAGAGTAGCATGGAGAGCTGCATCAAACCAGTCTCAGGACTGAAGACCACAATAACAACAACAGTCAGTGTATGTTCGTATTTTTACAAAATTTGTTTTGTAATAGATGTTACAATTTTATGAAGACTTATAGTTTTGCTAACATATGTCTGAGCTTTAGATCCTTAACGATGTAACTGTGCATAGGATAAAATGGACGTACCAAAAAAGTGAAATGACATGCTGCAAGGAAGTACTATATGATGAGCTGTAGCTAGATAAAATGGACTACCAATATGTGAAATGGGCAGCATAATTTCTTGCTAGGTGAGTAGAGCAAGAATGCGTCTTTCAAAGGAAATGCCAAAAATCTCAGTGGGGAACCAAGTGTTCCCGTGGTAAAACAAGGTTTATAAATAAATTTGTTGGTGTGGACTGTCTCAAGTAATGAAGGAATGGTGCTTATAGCAAATCGTGTTGCGTTACTTAATTGAACTGCATGAAAATTAACGCAATAAGAAACATCTGTCTGATGAATGGAGTAATTATTCATCATAATTTTTCATGTACACGAACTGAAAGTAAAATATTCCGTAATATTTTGAAAATGATAAAAATTTAAAAGTTAAAGTATCTTTTAAGGAAAAATAAACGAACTGCATAAATTTCTAGCCAACAACGGTAAATACCGAACAAATTTTAATAATGTATATGTAATAGCTTGTAGCATACTTCCTCTCTCGTTGTCATGTATTAGCGCCTGTAACGGATGCGCCGGTGCCACTTCACTGCAGCCCCCGCACCCTGGCACTGACGATGCGACGCAGGAAGCCCTCCGCGTCTGCTCACCACAGGCTCCCTGCCGGCCTGTCTCCAAGAGACTGACACAGCCCTCGGGTCTCTAGTAGCTTGTAACTGATGCACCGTCGTGTTATATGATGTCATTCTCATGTGGGTCTACCCATTGTTACGCAATGCTCTATGTAAAATAGTTTGCTATGACGACATATGTTTTTGTAAAATGTAATGAATATTGCCTTTATTTAAATGAGGTGAAATTATATTCTTTGTCTTTGTATTGCTGCTTATGTGGACTGAATTATGTAACGTGTTTGCAATTTTTTTCTCGTCCAACACTGTTTGAGGGGTTACGGAAGTTTCACTGATGTATCCCTTAACACGAAACATCATTGAAAGATGGGGCATGTGTAACACTATTATCGATATTACCTGTAAAAATTGTAGCTCGTACGCGCGTTAACTGTAGGTTAGTTTGTAAAATTATTACCGATTTACCTATGATTGTCTTATCTAACTTCTTTGTCTGTTTTTACTTACGTGAATTCCGCATTACCAAGCTCTTTGACGTAACATCTGTGTAAATGTTTTATTCATTATTTATGACCATTTGTGTAATTGTGATTGATCTGTGGATGTAATTTCAAAAGTAATGTATTGTGAAAGAATGAAAGTGTTAAGACTTCACTTCTAATACTGGTTCATACATAGGGAAAGTAAGTTTATAATCATGTAAGACATGAAGGACACTCCCTTCTCAATGGAACTGGCTAGGTGGGAATAGAAAAGGTGGATCTGGCGGTCGAACTGCAAGGCTCCTTTGTGGCGTGGGTCAATCGGTGGCTAGCAGGTAAAGTGTTCGCATCTTCTCAACTGAACGAGGCAGGAAGAACTGCAAGATTATATAATATAACTACAGTTGTGGACGTAAGTTGGCTTATTAATCATGACATACTTTGGCTCCCTCTGCACTGCAAAAATC
The DNA here is from genome assembly GCF_023864275.1 of Schistocerca cancellata. Taxonomy (NCBI): domain Eukaryota; kingdom Metazoa; phylum Arthropoda; class Insecta; order Orthoptera; family Acrididae; genus Schistocerca; species Schistocerca cancellata. The sequence goes on from NC_064634.1 coordinate 515,921,110, forward strand.
CGACGCTAAGAAGAGAATTTTCAGAGCTAGTTACACAGAGCCATGGATATGTTTGCCGCCTTTTTTGAATAGCGCAGGAGACTTGACATTTCCAGCATATTTATCTCAAATTACCAGTTGAGTACTGTGAAACTGCATGGACCGGTAATGCGATTTCTTTTTCAATAATAAATCTGTGTTCTGTGAACTTTGTGTTGAGCACCTATATTTTATCCTTCGTCGTTTGCCCATACAGTATCCCATCCAAGTGCTACGATAATTCCGAGTGTCCTGCTGTACTGAACTGAAAAGTAACTACCTCCCTTAACATATTTTAATAAATGTGGTGGAGTTTTAACGCAATTTTCTTAAAAGGGTACTTAAAGTTTCGTCAAAGTGTAATTACTAAGATACACATACATACAGAAAACAGACACTCTGCAAATGTGGAATATGCGGGGTGGAGGCGACTGGATACAATCGAGTACAGTGCTATAATATACCTCCCGATCCGTGAATTTGCGCTAGATGTTGACAGCTGTACTACATTTACAAACAATTTTAGAACACGGAACGAGAGGTTATCGCATGGGTAGAACTGACATAAAAAAATCGATAGAATTACGGAAAATACCGTGTGCGTATATTGATGGAATACACACCGAAATACAGGGAAATTGAGGAAGTACTTGCGCGTCATCTGCTTGGCGCAGAACAATTTGTATATGGGAACAAGCAGGCGACAGCAAGTGGTATCTGAGAAAACATCGACATGGAAGCGAAGGGAAACAGTCACTTTTTACGTCGAGGCAGCAATCTACTGTATGTCTATTGAGGTAACAGTGATATACGCGAGTTGACTACTGTATTTGACGTTTTTCAGGAACCATCTGCCTCTAAACTTACTTGTATCTGCGTTAAATGATGGATGGATTGGTCGGTCGAGATGGAGTGTAATGCATTCTAGAGAGAGAGGGGGGGGGAGGGGGGGGGGAAGGGACAAGTTGCTGTAGGTCATTTGACCATTTTTTTCCTGTTGTTCCGTGAGAATGCATCAGTTGTGTGACATGGCCTGCGTTCGACTCGTATACAACTGCTTGTTCTGTGTGGGTCTTAAGGGCTGTGTCTACTTGCGATCGTTAACAGTAAACCTCTCGATCACGGTTATGAGAGGACTTCCATCTCACGTGTGATGACACTTGACACATTCCTCTAATCGAACGAAGATGGAAATGATCGTATGGCGTCAGTGGCCGGGAGTTCGGCCGCCAGGTGCAGGTCTTACTGAGTGCGACGCCACGTTGGTCGACTTGCGCGTCGACAGTGGGGATGAAATGATGATGATGAGGACAGCACAACACCCAGTCCCTGAGGGGAGAAAATCTCCCACCCCAGCCAGGAATCGAACCTGGGCCCCTGTGCGTGGCATTCCAACGTGCCGACCGTTCAGTTAATGGAGCGGACAACGAACGAAGATTTATGCGATGTACTCCATTCCCCTGTCGCATCTTAAGTGTAAAAGCGATACTTCAGTTCCATAACTAAGTTAGCGATAGGTGTTTTTGAGACACTGTAATCCCCTGTGTATACATCTGCTTGACAGATGTGTTGTTTACAGAGTTAGTGGCGGTATTACTTGTAATTTCACATATCGGACGCCGCTGCTATGCATTTATCTGTTTTCTTGTAAGAGGTATTCTCCGTTACTATCATTTCATATAGAACTGATGTGAGCATAGTATAATTTCTGAAACGTGATCGGATGTGGACAGTGGACGCCACACATCTCTGGAAAGCTGTATTGTGTATGTATCACACAGAGCCACTGTTTTAAGGAAGTAGTTTTCTCGTTTTACGGCTCGATAACATAATTTATCGTAGAGAAACCTGCAAGAAGGATGTATGTCTTGCGCTGGAAGTATATTTCTTACATCGTAATATTAACAGCGCTGCATTCCACATGACTGACAGGGCGGAAACTCGAGCGATCTAACATTATAGCCTGTTTTAAGTGCGGAACGTTGTAGCCTTAGGAGTGCATGTGTTTATGTTCTCTCTTACCATTACCTTCCAGCTACTGATCCTAGACTCTAGAAAAATAGCGGAGTTGATTTACGTAAAATACTTCGTACTCCATCCGTCTGGAGCTCCATCGTGCATAAAAATCATCCGTTTCTTGCTCTTTTTAACCATCTGCAATTACATCACAACACTTTCAAATCTGTTACTACACACTGATAAGGGCTGCTAGCCTCCTCGACATGGGCCCATCTGGAGAAATCTTGTGTACTTGGATAGGCGAGGACTCGGCTAGCTCCATTCACTCATGAGACGCGGAATGTAGCGGTCTGCTTCTGGTCAGCTGCAGATTAAGTCAGTAACGGTGCTGCAGGCTGGGCTGGGCTGGTCATAGACAGTGCGCGGGTGGGGGGGGGGGGAGAGGAGGGGGATTTCAGTCTCTGGTTTTATCCTAAGACTGCCAGAATACTCTGTGACTCCCATCCGCATAGAGATAGATCGTAAATTACGCGCCATGCTCGAGGTGCTAGAAATATGTAGAGTGCTGTCTGGTATACTCTGATGATGTACGTGTTCAACAATCAATGAATGGACGGCAGCGCACAGTCATCTATCTACATTTGCAATGATACTCGCAAAGTAGAAAGATGGCGGTTTAGCTATGATACTGAAATTGGGAAACACGCTGTCGCATCATTGCTGGGTGTTGAAATTACTGTAAAATTGCTACAATTGTTCACACTATCAGTTGTGATGCTTATTATTAGAGTACATTGCTGGTGTGTTTTCCACCCCATCCAGCGGGCCAGAGTGGCCGTGCGGTTCTAGGCGCTACAGTCTGGAGCCGAGCGACCGCTACGATCGCAGGTTCGAATCCTGCTTCGGGCATGGATGTGTGTGATGTCCTTAGGTTAGTTAGATTTAATTAGTTCTAAGTTCTAGGCGACTGATGACCTCAGAAGTTAAGTCGCATAGTGCTCAGAGCCATTTGAACCAGCCCATCCATCCACTGGTACACTGTTGGTTACCACACAATGATTCACTGACGTCGTTTGTTTGAGTTGGAGAAAGAGTTTTGGTGGAGGGACAACACCTTCTGGCGATGGATAGCACCGAAACAGTGATCGCGTACATGACTGCAATATGAGGAATCAGTCGAAATGGAACGCAGAGCAATCAGCAATTCCATCATTGTGACAGATGAGTTTAAATGTAGAGTTCGTCGGGCACTTTCGGACAGCATATTGGAAACTCTCCACAACGCCGCCAAACTCTTCCAGTTTCCCTATGTTGTAACTGTCTTTTATTTAAAATCATCCAATGTGTGTGGCATGTTATGGTAGCCACAGTAACAACATGATTTGCACCGTGCGGCGTCTAATTTTCTGCGAGAGGCAATGGATCAGAGCGTATTAATGTCAGTTTGGAACCTGACACTGACCTCGTAGTCGTGGTGGAAAAACAAAATGTGTGGCAGTGAACAAAGTATGTTACAGCAGATTAAAGACGGTGTTTCAAAAAATGACACAGGGTCACAGGAAGCGTCTCTTGCGGCTTACAGTACAGTCTGTGAGATCGGTCATCGTCCTACAGTACAGGTGACGAAACTGGTCTGTGCAGTGGATCGATATCTGTCTTGGTGTTGACTTAGTACTCATGTACCGCATTTTTAAAATGTGACTACACCTATTCAGGCTGTTTTAGTTTTATTTCTAAACCGTGCCCTCTTAGACGAATTATAGATTCAGGCATATCTTCTGAAGAAGGTTCAAGTATTTGGGCTGAAACCCAGGTAAAGGTTGGTTTCATTACCCCAATCGAGGCTGATAGGTTCTTATATATTAAAATCGGTTCATACCGAATCCTGCACAAATCGCAGCTCCATTCCATCGCTTGCGTCTCAAGAATGTTCCCTTTGTTGGGAGAGATCAGTGCCAAGTAGCTTTTAGAAAACTTAAAGATGCATTGCTCAGTGATCGATGCTTAATTCACTTTGATCCTGAGAAACCAATTGCATTGCTCGTTGACGCTTCCACTTACGGAATCGGTGCAGTGCTTTCGCACAGGCCTATCGCTTTCGCATCAAAAGTGTTGTCCAAAACTCAGTACAACTATTCACAAATCGAGAAAGAAGCTTTGGCTATTGTGTATGGTGTCACCAAATTCCACCACTATTTGTATGGCAGAAAATTCTACTTAGTAACAGGTCACAAGCCTTTGCAGTGCTTGTTTCATCGAACGAAAAAGGTTCCTGTACGAACTGCCCAAAAATTGCAAAGATGGGCCTTGTTGTCTCAATACCAGTACGAGACTGTGTATCGTCCGACAGCTCAACATGGTAATGCGGGCGCGCTTTGACGTTTTCCGGTTGACCCTGTTGCAGACTTTGATGCTTCTGCTGCATCGTGTTGTCACATCGATGCTTTCTGAATTGCTTCAATCTTTTCCGCTGAACTACAGGAAAATTGCACAGGGCACGGAAGCTGACCCAGATTTGAACAGCATAAAGAACTCTGTAGTGCACCGATACTTTGCACGTCGGCATAGCCTCGCTGTACACAAAGGTGTGATTATTGTTCAAAATGGACAGTGGACAGTCGCGTGTGTTGATCCTTAAAACTTTGCAAAAACAAATGTTGCAGCTACTTCACTAAGAACATTGGGTTATTGTTCGCACGAAACAGTTAACGCGTCGACACTGTACTTTGCAGGGTGTGACCACCCAAGTAGAACAGATGACGTTACAGTGTCACGTATGTTCGGAACAAAAATTCTCTACTTGGGCTTAGTTGCAATCACCATGGCAACGTGTGCAGATAGACTTTGCGGTACCTTTTTCGAACACTCGTTGGTTGATTGTTGCTGACTGGCATACCAAATTTCCTTTAACTGTGCCAATGAACTCGACAATGTCACGTAGTACAATTCAGGGGTTGTCATCGATTTTTCGCCTAGAAGGTTTACCTGAAGTAATAGCGTCGGACAAAGGACCTCAGTTCACTACAAACGAATTCGAAACATTCTGTGAACGCAATGGCATACAGCATCTAATTAGTGCACCGTTCCATCCGCAGCGAATCGGCGATGCGGAACGTTTTGTTGGAACTTTGAAGCAGTAGATGGCCAAACTTCGTTCCACACACTCCAGAGATCAACCATTGCAACTGTTTCTCGCCTCATATCGTTCGCACCTACGAGATGGACCATCGCGGGTGGAACTGCTTCACGGCCGCCGCCATCGGACATTGCTTCATCTGCTCCACCCTCTTCAGCATTCGGCGCCGAAGGAAGGTCGCAGGTATCGCTTCGCGTTTTACAGGGATTTCAGCGGCAGCAGACTGTGGGTGCGAGGCGAGGCCGTCCGTTGACTCGGCGCTTGCACGTACCTCATTTCTGGTCGAGAAGGACTGCAGCGCCGACACCACAATCAGCTTCGCCACTGTCATGTGCACGGTGGTCCTTCTGTGTCACGGACGCCGCGGGACGACCCCGTGGAGACGGAGCCTTCACCTCCTCCGCCTCCTGTCGCCTTACCGATGGAGCTGGACCCGCCCACACCGCAGCAGCCGACGCCTTCTACATCTGGTTGTTGACCTCGGGAGGTGGACTCGTACCCTTCTGGTCGTTTTGCAGAGGACGTTTGCACCAGAGCGAAGGCCGGATGGCGGGGTATGACGTCCACCACGGCCACACCTTCGGCTCCCGCGAAGCGCCCACCCGCCTGCCTCCCCCGCCGTTGTCGCGCTCCCTACGCGACGATGGTCCGACGCTCTAGGGGGAGCGCCGGCACGACGATCCAGAACGGAAGAGCACAGAGGGCTGCCGACAGTAGGCTCCCTAGGTCGACACCCAGGCAGGAGCGGCGCCTATACGAAGAGGAAATATGCGCCGCGCCGCGCCGCCTAGCCCCTAAGGAGCAGAAGACAAACCGTCATACAAACGCAACAGCAGTGACTCATGAACTGTATTGTTTTGCTTGCATTGAAATTGCCTATAACAAAGGACACTGACTACTTGCATGTCGTCATTTGCTCGAGATACACCTTTGCGAGTACGTAAAGTTAAATATTGTCAGTGTAACTTACTGTAGTAAACTCCATTAATATTATTTGCTTGAATTGTTGTCCAGCGATCCGACAAAACAGCTTCCTAGTCACTACTGTGTAAATACTAGGCAGGAAACTACAGGAAGGCTCACAGGAACTAACCGATTGCAACTGCGTGGCAAAGGATTAATAATTAACGGAACACCGACACTTCACCTTTACGCCGTTGTTATAGGAGAGACCAAATTAAACAATATGCTACCACAGTTGTACTGGCCAGATAAGCCGATAGAGGTGCTCTCAATGCCGAATTCGAACTATTTGAATGAAACATTAGATCCTGACCTAATTCTTCTATTGAATCAGCTGATAAACATGCAAGAGGGACGAATTTTGTCAGAAGGGGTGTTTCAATATTTGCAGCAATATCAGGAGAAGAAGAATGAGCTTAACAATAACGGCCACAGCAGTAGCTTTGACGCTGTTTTACACAGCCTTCATCTGCCTTAGGCAGACGACTGTTCGTCAGTATGACCCTCCAGGGCAGCAGATACTACTAGACAGGTTGACTATTTTTAAATAAAATCAGGTAACTTCTGATAAGTGTAAATGTAGTCGTAGGAGGTGTGAATTCTCATATAAGGACTGTGTAAAAAAACAAGGGGACCTGGGTAAGTTGGTGTTATGTGCACGGTTGGTTGCTCGAATGGAGAAGAACCGTGATGGCATGACGAGTGAGAAATGATGTTAGAAGTTGTTATAAGGAGTAATGCATATTGGGAAGTTAACAATAAGAGCGTAAGTTCGACGTAATGATGCTTGAAGGAAAAAAATGGGAAGGGATGAGCAACAGACAGTGGACTAGTACTGTAGAGAGAATGTGCAGCCTTTCAACCCTGTAGTCCAAGTAGAGTAATTGTAAGAAAGAAACTGTAAATGATGTATGTTGTGTTTAGGTACGTGAAGTATTTTTTTACAAACCTGTCATGGATAGAGACCCAGAGATCAAGTATTTTCAAAGGAGAATAGTGCTAAATTTTGGGCACTAAATACCATCTCCATATGGTTACATTGAAACTTATGGGTAGCTGACAGGTACAAAGACAATGATATACAGACTTCATCAACAGGCCTGTTAACCCACCATGAGGTGGGCCAAACTGTGCCTGCAGTCCTGGTGACATACCAGATGCACACCAAGACTGCAGGACAGGCCAGGGGTTTTCTGTGAGGTTGAGGAACAAGAGTGCTGATTTGTATGTGGTTGGAAACTGTGCATCAGCATAACAAACATGTCATTAAGCAGTGTAAGTACTCTTTGATTTTAGGAAAGATGTGGGCAGTCCAGTAACACCCTCCATGAAACGAGGACTGTGCTAGTATTGGGGCAAAGAGAGCATCACCCCACTTTGCATTGTTGGCAGATGTATCCAAGATGGCGGCCATGATGTCATACAAGATGGCGGCATGTAGACTTGGCAACAGCTCATGACATCATTCAAGATGGCGACTGTGACATCATTCAAGATAGCTGACTTTGGTGGGAGAATAGGTCAATTGGGCTACCTCCACTAACTTAAGTCACCTGACCGCTCCTCATCCTAGGAAATGGCGTGGGGGTGAGCTCGACCTGTGCTGGGGTGCTGGAGAGAGGAAGGATTGTACTTTATTTATTTCAGAACAATTTATTTAGGGCTGGAGTATATTTATCACAGCGATACAGATCGCACGCTCTGAGATATTTGGGGTCACGCCACACAACATACAGACCTGCAAACTACTCCTAAATAACCCATGTATAATGCTATGCACACGTACTTGCTACTTGTAAACACCTAAAATAATGCATTGCATAGCCTAAAGACCTGCAAACCACTCGTAAAATAATTAAATACATTTATGTCCAGGGACCCCAACAAGTCGCAAATCCTCGAAATAATAATCCATCTGAAAGACTATGCAAACACGCTTGCTAATCTTCAACTCTCGAAGTCATGCACCAGTCTTTATTTAAACAATTTCATGCACTACAGCCATCCAGTGTGTTCACCACGAGGTCTAGAGTCCAACTTACCTAGTAAAAATGGTTCAAATTGCTCCAAGCACTATGGGACTTAACATCTGAAGTCATCCATCCCCTAGATTTAGAACTACTTAAATCTAACTAACCTAAGGACATCACGACACATCCATGCCCGAGGCAGGATTCGAACCTGCAATCGTAGCAGCAGTGCAGTTTCAGACCGAAGCGCCTAGATCCACTCGGCCACAGCGGCCAGCCACCTAGTACACAGTACCACCACCAGAGCGAAGTGTCATCCCTCACATCTGTTCGACTGCTTTCTCTCTCACGCGATTCCAACGGAACACGCCTGACGTGTATAGCCTAGGCGAGGGCACATGCTGACATCACAGCGTCTAGCGCACACGTGCATTCTGACATCACAGATCGTGTTCTAGAAATAGGCTAGCAATTCTAACGGAACACATGTTATGTGTAGCTGACACATAGTACATCTGACAAGGTTCTCAAGTCACATCACTATGTAAAAATAGGAACCAACTCGAACGCTTGGAAATTCTATAGTGTCTCACAAATAGTTAACACTCGCTTTATCGGTCATCACTCATTCATGACGTAGCATCACCCACCCCCATCCCTATAATACAGAGATCCTATTGGCTACTGCATCAGTGATGTGATTCGACGTCATAGAAGGTGTATAAGTCAATCCACAACCGAACTCGCCCTCATTCTGCTTCTGTGCTTCTCAGAATTCCACAGCTTGTTCCTTCGAGGTATATCAGTTGTACTTCAATCAACATGAAGCGTACAAGCAGCAGCGACAGCAGCAGCAGAGGAAAGTGACTCCGAGGAGATGAGGATCAATTACCTGGTAAGTACTTTTTCTGCGTTGAAATATCCGTTTGGACCACAGTCCACAGACTGTTGTGTCCTTTAACGGATTCTGTCTGTGTGTTCAATGTCTGTGTGCTACAGAAATTTCATTCCGTACTGGATGTTATAGTCAGCCTTTTCCGTCTTTGTGGAATTCATCCCTCGCATCCTGCTGGAGCTGGCCCATCAGCTAGAGGTTGAGAAGGCTGAAACACATCGAGAATGTAAGTACATTTGTAAAGTATAGTTATTAGATAAAATAATTTCGTGTAACATATAAGAGTGTTCTAAGTGCATACATTGAGTTGTGTGAGACATTTTCTTTTCGTTTCTTTGTAGATGATTCTGTGGATAGGGAGCGAGTCACCGTGGGTGCTATGCTCTCAGACCAAGGCAGGGGTGAAATCCCTGATTGGGTTCATCAGATGGCGGCCGCTGCGGAGGAAGAATCCGAAAGGCGCGGCTATCTGACTCTTTTAGAGATACCAGAGTGAGTGGGAGACCTCAGAGAATGTGCTGTTGAGTTGCTCAAGCCATGGAGCTAGAGTGGAGAAGGTGCATATTTTCGAACTCTATCACTAGAACAAATAATTAAGATCGCTTATTCTTATTATTTATTTTTTTTAAATGATTATCATTAATTTGTTCATGTTACAGGGGTATCACACGAAGTGCACCGAATATCTAGAGCGGTGGTTGCGGGGGCGGGTACTGGCCACACCCCCCAGAGACACTCAGCGCCTTGTACAGCTCCGCTCATGGCTGCGTGAAAGGCGGCAGCTGCAGCTGCAACACCCGCCAACGCATCGCCACAAGCCCTCCGGCGCCCATGGGCAACTCAGCCGGCAGAAGAAGAAGAAAAGAACGGCATCTGTCTCCCACCTCCCAGGTCAGTAATGGGAACACCAGACCCTGAGAACCATCGCCACAGCCCGGTTGTCTCCACCGACCATCACCGCCTCCCCCTCCTCAGAAAGGTATCTGTACCTTAGTGCATACCCCCTCCATGCAGCAAACGCACCCTCACCAGCCCCGTCATCGACAGGATCGACCCCTAGTTGTAGCATTAGTAATAGTAATATTGATTATTCTATGGCTAGCGGTAGTGCTCTCCTTTGTCCTATTGATAGTGAAGGACAAGTTTCATACCAGCGCACACTCTGGTGCAGAGTGAAAATCTCATTCTGGAAACATCCCCCAGGCTGTGGCTAAGCCATGTCTCCGCTATATCCTTTCTTTCAGGAGTGCTAGTTCTGCAAGGTTCGCAGGAGAGCTTCTGTAAAGTTTGGAAGGTAGGAGACGAGATACTGGCAGAAGTAAAGCTGTGAGTACCGGGCGTGAGTCGTGCTTCGGTAGCTCAGATGGTAGAGCACTTGTCCGCGAAAGGCAAAGGTCCCGAGTTCGAATCTCGGTCGGGCACACAGTTTTAATCTGCCAGGAAGTTTCATATCAGCGCACACTCCGCTGCAGAGTGAAAATCTCATTCTGGAAACATCCCCCAGGCTGTGGCTAAGCCATGTCTCCGCTATATCCTTTCTTTCAGGAGTGCTAGTTCTGCAAGGTTCGCAGGAGAGCGTCTGTAAAGTTTGGAAGGTAGGAGACGAGATACTGGCAGAAGTAAAGCTGTGAGTACCGGGCCTGAGTCGTGCTTCGGTAGCTCAGATGGTAGAGCACTTGCCCGCGAAAGGCAAAGGTCCCGAGTTCGAATCTCGGTCGAGCACACAGTTTTAATCTGCCGGGAAGTTTCATATCAGCGCACACTCCGCTGCAGAGTGAAAATCTCATTCTAAAAAGCATATTTGTTTAAGGTGCATGAATTATTTTTCATCAGATAGCGATACATCTATTAGATTGTGCTTCCAACGACCCTGTACGTGTTATTCTGCCCACAGTGAAAAATAACTTCATTAAATTTCAAAATGCTTACCACCAGCAGCGATTTCCATTTGTAGTGTACGCTGACTTTGAATGTCTGCTGGCTCCTATTACTCGTTGTGAAGGGAACCCTTAGCCTCACATACAACCTTCATACAAAAACAATTACCATATGCAGCAGCGTTCCAAGTTGTATGTGGATATGATTCTAAACTTAACTGCTATGAGTCATATGCTGGGGACGATCTGGCAGTTTGGCTTCTCACTGAGCTTGAAAAACTTTCATGGGAAGTTGATAAGCTCTACAGCACCGTCATTCCCATGACCAAATCAAAGGAAGATAATGAATTGTAGTAAAAGGCGGTTATTTGTCATACTTCTGTCATTCAGTTTTCTTGTTTTATCAATAACGAGAAACCCATACTGCGAATGATTCCAGCAATGAGCACATATCTTTACAAAATCATTGAACGACTTGTCAATTCAGATATGTGCCTGGTAAACGAGTTTTAAATTCAGATTGTCTTGTTTGAAGGCTATAATGAGGTTTATATTATCCCTAACCAACTTTTTCGGCATTCTGGAAGATGTTTGGCTTAGATAAGATACATCAGCACCCATATGATGACCGAAACAGAAATATTTTCGAATTTGGTCTTGGTTTTCCACAGCAACTTCGTCAAATATGAAGACACTGTTTGAGTTTCCTTTTTCAGGTGGGAGGATATCACCACTTTCATTGAATGTCGTGTATGTAAGTAACACCATCCACACCACGCAATGTCTCCTGTAATAGCCGATGCTTGGGTTGAAACAGAGTTTTTGAGAATACACAAACATGCTCAAATCGGACTCCGTCTGCATGTGTTAAAAGAATCATGAGGACATTAGTCTTCCCACAGTTGGATGGACCTACAATAATTGCTCGTATATTATGAGGAAGGAGAATTCCGTTCTTCTTGTTCTTCTTCTTTTGCATCTTCACAGTACCAGTCACTAACAACAAAGTCCTTATGATGATGTTTCACGCACCCTGCCTACACAAGGTGCCGACAAGTAGTTGACATATATAGAAAGATACATTGGAAAGGATAATAATAGTATGTGTAGCCACTATAATTCCATCACTTAACCGACTGATCTATATTGACTACACGCAGAAAACAGCTATATAATTTACCCATGAAGAGTAACTTGATCAATCACCATGTCAATAACTGATATAGCATTGAAAAAAATTAATAATTGTAGTACTTTGACTATAATGAGAGAGGTATGAAATGAAACACAAACAGGTTTGAGATTATATAAACATAAATTATTTATTTATTGAAATATCATACACAGGATGTAGTAGTTCAGGAATATGATTGCAATCTGTATTTATCTTCTTCTTCGCACCTGTACAGTATTTGCTAAATAAAGCTTTTTGACATCCAATAAATTCAGCACCTACCTCACTCAGGCCAACAGATGCCTCACAGTACTCAGGTTTCTCACACATGCATTTAATCTGTTTCTCTTCAGGTTCAGCGTTCATGTGTAAACAAAGGTGCTGCTTAAGATCATCAACATGTGCACTATGCACATGTAGGGAATTTACATCATCATTGTATGCAGAGTCTATGCTAGGCAGCCAACGATCCAGTGTCTCCAATGCAAGACGTAGCATAGTATCCAGATCGTATAACTTCATGGTCGGACATCATGGTCAGACAGAGATTCCGAAATCAGATACTGGATTGTAAGGCGTACCCAGGAGCAGATATAGACTCAGATCACAATATAGTTGTGATGAAGAGTAGGCTGAAGTTCAAGACATTAGTCAGGAAGAATCAATACGCAAAGAAGTGGGATACGGAAGTACTAAGGAATGACGAGATACGTTTGAAGTTCTCTAACGCTATAGATACAGCAATAAGGAATAGCGCAGTAGGCAGTACAGTTGAAGAGGAATGGACATCTCTAAAAAGGGCCATCACAGAAGTTGGGAAGGAAAACATAGGTACAAAGAAGGTAGCTGCGAAGAAACCATGGGTAACAGAAGAAATACTTCAGTTGATTGATGAAAGGAGGAAGTACAAACATGTTCCGGGAAAATCAGGAATACAGAAATACAAGTCGCTGACGAATGAAATGAATAGGAAGTGCAGGGAAGCTAAGACGAAATGGCTGCAGGAAAAATGTGAAGACATCGAAAAAGATATGATTCTCGGAAGGACAGACTCAGCATACAGGAAAGTCAAAACAACCTTCAGTGACATTAAAAGCAACGGTGGTAACATTAAGAGTGCAACGGGAATTACACTGTTAAATGCAGAGAAGAGAGCAGATAGGTGGAAAGAATACATTGAAAACCTCTATGAGGGTGAAGATTTGTCTGATGTGATAGAAGAAGAAACAGGAGTCGATTTAGAAGAGATAGGGGATCCCGTATTAGAATCGGAATTTAAAAGAACTTTGGAGGACTTACGGTCAAATAAGGCAGAAGGGATAGATAACATTCCATCAGAATTTCTAAAATCATTGAGGGAAGTGGCAACAAAACGACTATTCACGTTGGTGTGTAGAATATATGATATATATGATATATGATATAGATGATATATATGATGTATATGATATACCATCTGACTTTCGGAAAATCATCATCCACACAATTCCGAAGACGGCAAGAGCTGACAAGTGCTAGAATTATCGCACAATCAGCTTAACAGCTCATGCATCGAAGCTGCTTACAAGAATAATATACAGAAGAATGGAAAAGAAAATTGAGAATGCGCTAGGTGACGATCAGTTTGGCTTTAGGAAAAGTAAAGGGACGAGAGAGGCAATTCTGACGTTACGGCTAATAATGGAAGCAAGGCTAAAGAAAAATCAAGACACTTTCATAGGATTTGTCGACCTGGAAAAAGCGTTCGACAATATAAAATGGTGAAAGCTGTTCGAGATTCTGAAAAAAGTAGGGCTAAGCTATAGGGAGAGACGGGTCATATACAATATGTACAACAACCAAGAGGGATAATATGAGTGGACGATCAAGAACGAAGTGATCGTATTAAGAAGGGTGTAAGACAAGGCTGTAGCCTTTCGCCCCTACTCTTCAATCTGTACATCGAGGAAGCAATGACGGAAATAAAAGAAAGGTTCAGGAGTGGAATTAAAATACAAGGTGAAAGGATATCAATGATACGATTCGCTGATGACATTGCTATCCTGAGTGAAAGTGAAGAAGAATTAAATGATCTGCTGAACGGAATGAACAGTCTTATGAGTACACAGTATGGTTTGAGAGTAAATCGGAGAAAGACGAAGGTAATGAGAAGTAATAGAAATGAGAACAGCGAGAAACTTAACATCAGGATTGATGGTCACGAAGTCAATGAAGTTAAGGAATTCTGCTACCTAGGCAGTAAAATAACCAATGACGGACGGAGCAAGGAGGACATCAAAAGCAGACTCGCTATGGCAAAAAAGGCATTTCTGGCCAAGAGAAGTCTACTAACATCAAATACCGGCCTTAATTTGAGGAAGAAATTTCTGAGGATGTACGTCTGGAGTACAGCATTGCATGGTAGTGAAACATGGACTGTGGGAAAACCGGAACAGAAGAGAATCGAAGCATTTGAGATGTGGTGCTATAGACGAATGTTGAAAATTAGGTGGACTGATACGGTAAGGAATGAGGAGGTTCTACGCAGAATCGGAGAGGAAAGGAATATGTGGAAAACGCTGATAAGGAGAAGGGACAGGATGATAGGACATCTGCTAAGACATGAGGGAATGACTTCCATGGTACTAGAGGGAGCTGTAGAGGGCAAAAACTGTAGACAGAGATTGGAATACGTCAAGCAAATAATTGAGGACGTAGGTTGCAAGTGCTACTCTGAGATGAAGAGGTTAGCACAGGAAAAGAATTCGTGGCGGGCCGCATCAAACCAGTCAGTAGACTGATGACAAAAAAAAGTAACTTCATAACTGAGGTATACCTTAGGTAAACAGAGTTGTCACCTGATTTAACACATAATACACAGTCATCATACACAGTTCGTAATAGAAAGTGTTGTGAGCGTGTGGGTGCTATTCTGTTATTCTGCGCAACGGATTAATCTGAGATGGACCCTTTACCCTGTGGCTCCTGCAAGATGCAGTTTCCACCTCCACACTACTACAGAAGTCAGACAGAAGCTCCTAACGTTCTAAAGAGAAATGTCTGAGAAACTTTCAGCAATAAATATCTTCTGGAGTCGTCCGCTGTAAGGAAATGACACAAAAATTCACAAAATTTCTTATGTAACTAGTGGGATACTTGGGTACTGAAGTAGTGCTAGTTAGTGTAAGAAAAACATGAAACTAACGAAAATTATTATTTATTTTGCAAAAATTCTGAGAAATCACAATGGCACTTTTAGTTATGAACTTAACACGTTATTTCCTGGTTCTTTTCGGAATGTGAAGTTACCTCTCAAGGATAGGATTCGCTAATGAAATTTCTGTACAAAGTTTAAGATTGTTACTGACTTGGCAGAATGGCTGAGAGCCGTGCCTACTCAACTTGAATAATTATCCGTTAAAATGTTGCTAGGTACAGTCGAGACTGTCGCGTGTGAAATGCAGTGAACGGTACTGTTGTGGAGGAAATATGGGGCTCACAATAGCTGTAGCGCACAATACCGTAAGCTGCCATGACTGCTTTCTGCGCCGCTCGTTGCTGAAAAATAAGATAACTCTCGTTCTGTCTGGATTGACCTTCGACAATCAAACTCTCCCTACGCCTTGATGAAGTCAAGGACTCTTATTCGCCCCTAGTCTAACTATTGGCGTGGTACAACGGTCAGATAACCAGTCCACCGTGATGCCACTCAAAAATTCGCTCACAGGCGTTTAACTATTACTCTGTCCGTTCACATCGCACAATAAGTGTGGCGGCCAACACAGTGAACAACGCTTAATCGCAAGGGCTCAATATAGAGTCACACTTCGATTCGCTCTCGACAGAGGTGCTCTCCCAGTGAAGTACTGAGGAGAAACTTGGTCCTCCCTCTTTGAGTACACATAGGAGCGCGCACGCTCTCGTTATGTGTTCTTGCTACAAGAGCGATAATAGAACTGCCCCTCTCCACGCCAGACGTGAAGGGGTATATATTTCGGTCTCTTCCATTACTAATTCAGCTCAAGGCGTCAGAAATATCGTCTGCCAATCATCATCGCTCTTCTAAAACGGGAGAATGACGTTTCGTTTAAGGCGACCAATCCGGAAATCTGTAGTATCGGCGTTTGGCGTTTGCTGTCTCCCTGTGAAAATCTCTGAAACTGCGAGCTATATTCTAAAGAATGCGTAGGCTGGCCGCTCCCACACAATGTAGCAGAATTTGCTTTGAAGCCAAACACGGGGTCGTCCTTTCACTCGGGCAAACGCTGTCTGCTCTACGGGCGGTCACTGGCCGACGTAGATGGGTTGGGACTGGCCTCCTGGCGTGCGGTGGCTCTCTCGAACTAAAAGCTCCTGTGACCATTGTGTCTGGTATGTGTGTGTGTATGGCAGCCTCGAGTATTTCAACCACGGTGCGCACTTGCGATTTATTAGTTATTTGCATATCGTTTACATGAATTCACACAACATTGACTTTATGTTATCGAGTTTGGGTTCGAATGAAGCGTCTCGATGTGCGGAATATGATTGTGAGGGCGGAATATGTAAGCAATGAAGGTCAGGAGACCATTACGTCTTACATACCTCCCTCCTTCAGACAAAATTTTTGTCTGGGGTTTGTCAATGCTGAGGAAAACTTTGACCAATTCAGGCAAAAATTGTTCTTTTAGATTTTCCAATGAACTTTTATCAGCCATTTTTAACAGTTTTTTCTAGTGATTTCTTTATAGCTATTGTTTCAATGTTTTGAATTCTACAATTTATGTTTTGTTGTTAGGCAAATATAGGCTTTACAAAGGATATTATTCTTTGCCGCGTTGGATTAGCCGAGCGGTCTTGGGCGCTGCAGTCATGGACTGTGCGGCTGGTCCCGGCGGAGGTTCGAGTCCTCCCTCGGGCATGGGTGCGTGTGTGTTTATCCTTAGGATAATTTAGGTTAAGTAGTGTGTAAGCTTAGGGACTGTAGACCTTAGCAGTTAAGTCCTATAAGATTTCACACACACACACAATTATTATTCTTTGTCGTTTGCCAGTATGTGTCTCTGTTTTTCTTTTTCATTTCCAAAAATTGTTTTTACAATATTAATTTTTCTAAACTCGTAAGTGTACAGTGTATTATGTCTTGGTGTGTTTATCTCTTTTCTTCAGTTAGGCTTTTCGTAAATGTTCGCAAAAGCTCTGTTGTGTGACTTTGTTTTATTTATTTAGGCATTATTTGTATCACTGTTTTAAGAGTGAAGAAGTTGAAAGGTCTCTGTTGGATTCCTTTCATGTTTAATTTCTTAAATCTGTTGCCATTTATGGAATAAATTCCTCTTCTAAATGTACTGTGGCGTTTCTGACTATCTGGGAGGAGACTGAGCAGTGGAACGTGTTACTTTTACACATAAACAAGAACGATCTGTCACACTACTACACTTTAAAGCACAGTTTATATGTAATTCTTATATGTAATTCATGTCACACAGTCTCATACGGAACCTACATCTGCTTTCTTTTATATACTGTATATGATAAGATACTGTCATTCCCCTTCCCTTTTGTGTGAGAGGATGAATGAGCATATGTATTTCTAGTTGCATGCTTGAGGGTAGCAGACAAGGCTGTCTGCTAGAGAACAGTAGTACCAACGTCGGAACAGGTAGCTACGCTTCCTAAAAGCAAAGAGGTTTCTATCCTTAGTATGGTCCTGTCCGTCCGTTGTCATGTTGGTATAGGAAGCTGCCCCTCTGGCCACTTCCGTTGGTCTTTGTGAGCCACCCTCAGGAAGCACGCTCGGCAGTAGGGCAGTTGCAGTGTGGCCGTGGCGAGCGTCTGAAGTGGTAAGATCTCCGGCTAAGCGTGTGTCTGTTAAGACCGTAGGACAATGGATTTCTTAAGTTCAGCCTAACTGAAAATTTATTCACCTTTATTTCGGGTTTAGGTCTAAAATATCCGATGTTATCTTAAATTGCAGCGCAGTATAATTCTCGTGTGAAGTTCAGATTAGTTTCCGGTAGTTGCTTTGTTACTACTTTGTGAGTAAAGTGGAACTACGTGTTGATCAGTAACTCTAACTAAGATCAATCTTAAATGCGAATGCTTGTGTGATTATAACGTCTCGTCTTGACTATATTTTCAATATAGCAACTTTTCTTTATGTTCAGCCCACGGGGGGTGTACTTTGCGAGACCACTACCACGTGCTTATATAACTGTTTGACCCATCAGGTTAATAGTAAGACGTTAGTAACCAGTTCAAGGTTTTTCTTTTGTCAATTGCTTTTCGATCTAATTTATTTTAATTATCAAAATTATTGTGGAGTTGTACGCTTTGTGTAAACCAAGTTGACCACGTGAAGCATGTGGTGTAATCATCAAAGTAGCCCTCAGCTATTCTTTTTGTGAAGATTTCACAAAGAGTTAATATGAATTTAGTATACCAGTGTGTGGTAATTACATGACGGACAGGATTGTGGTATGAACGTAATTTCTTTGGGTAAAAACTGAATCTGTTGGTTGTGGTTAATTTCTTCTTGCTTATGTTTCAATGTTCTTCGTGTGATATTTTATGAATGCAGTGTTGTATGCAGTCTCCCAATCTTGGCTCCATATTATATGTGTTCCATAAGATTACAATCTCACATTTTTTTCAATCGTAAATAAGGCACCAGCTCAGTTATAACTCACGTATAATATGCTGAAATTTCAATGAACAATCTTAAAATAAATTTCCAAATATAAACTGATTTCTTTCTTTTTATTTAAATTCTCCTTTTATATATATATATATTACCGGTTTTGTATGACTATTAAAAGATTATCATTAATGTTAGTCTGCTTGGTAAACCTAGACTAAATATCTGATGAAACAGTTGCCCAGTAATCCATGGTTAACGTCCCCAGACAGATCACGGCTTTTAACCCACTTTCATTGTCTATTAGCACCGATTTCAGCATACAAAATTAAAGTTACAACATTACACATGGCGACCCTGTTCTGTGATTCCGCTAGACTCTGGAATCTCTGAAATGTTAGATTGCGAGCGTGTTATAATCTTAATTTTTTTTCCCTACAGCGCTCAAACAACTTCTGCGTTGTTTCCGAGCAGACTTTCAAAAGATTCACGGCGTTGTTGATCGGCGTTGCGTTGTTTGCTTGTTGTGTTTTTTATATTTGTGTGTTTTATATGTCTGTGTGTTTTTTTATTCTCGCTTGTAAATTCCACTGTTTCGATCAACGATAAAAATTTGTTTTGCGTGTGAAAAAGTGTGTACTAGGTTGGGTATCTTTCGTGTGACTGTCGTAATTTTTGGGGGACACATTTATTGTGATTAGTGTGTTGCATACTGAGTATAAATTGCACTAATGCAAACACGTAACCAAGCTAAAAGTAAGCGGTTCAACAACTTAAGCAACATGGACCAAGGGGATAATTTGATTTCCAATATTAACGCGTCGGGCGGTTCCGAAAATGCAATGGGGAATACTTCAGACGAAATGCAAAACAGCACGAACGGGCTCACAGCAGAGCCAGAAATTAATTTCCCTCCAACTAACCAAATTGATTTAGCAGAACTCATGAAAGCCTTATTGCAACAAAATAAAGAAAACACAGAGAAATCGATCCGCGAGCTAGGGGAACAAATGACGCAGAAATCAGAAAAATCGATCCACGAGCTAGGCGAACAAATAACGCAGAAATCAGAAAAATCGTTCCGAGAACAAAAAGAATCATCCGAAAAATCGATCTGTGAGCTAGGCGAACAAATGACGCAGAAATCTGAAAAATCGATCCGAGAGCTAGGCGAACAAATAGACGAAAAACTAATCCAGCAGACAAATAAAGTCGACAAGTCGATGCAGAGAGTGTCCGATGATATCTCACAAAGAATAAACAATCTGGCAAGTGAGATAAAAAGTGATATTATGAAAGAATTAGGCCGTACATTTCAACAAATCGATGATCGTCTGCAAGCCTTAGAACAGAGCAAGCGGAGGGGCGATGCCGAATCTAAAGAAAGCGAAGAACGGCTACTTAGGAGTTTCCAAGAGCTGAGGGAAGAATGCCAAAGGGAGCACCAGCAGGTACTCTCGAGGGTCCAAGAGGCGGAAACGCATTGTCCGACGTCCGTTAGCAACACAATAGCGGACAACAGTTTAGCGATCCACACGTTGGAACAGCAAGTAGAACAATTGAAACAGACTGGGGCGGAGGACAAGAGACAAATTGATGATAAGATTGCGGCATTAGCGGACATTGTAGGTACGATGAAGCTGACGGAAAGCGAGAACAATACTACACCAGTAGCGGCCGCAGAGACCGAAGAAGTGCGTTCGCTTCTGAGATTTCAGAAGGGACAGTTCGAAGTGAACAGGCAAAACAGAGCTGTAACAGGCGAATTACAAGAACGCGTGGCGCATCTGGAAAACCGCATGGCGTGTGATTCCGAACTCGTCAATAGCATTAAAAATAGCCGTACGAACAGTGCAGAGAGGGACTCCGGCCACAAGGGAGATTTTGACGACAGGGAAGAATGTAATTTGAGGGGCAGACATGAGAATAATAGAAACATTCAAGGACCTCGCCAGGAGGAAATGCGGGGATTTGATTTCAAACATTTCCTTACGGTGAGAAAGTTTGAGATATTCCGAAATTCGCAAAAAGGAATACATCCACGAGCATGGCTCGAGCAATTTGAGTTCTGTCTTCCTCCCGACTGGGCAAGTTCACATAAGATAGAATATATGTGTGGCTATTTGGAAGGCGAACCGGCGATTCGCATGAGGTCGGCAGCGCATCACTGCAACTCCACTCGGGAGTTTCGACAAGCCTTTCTGTCCGCCTATTGGTCGGAAGCGGCACAAGATAGGGTCAAACATGGCATAATTATGCTGCCAAATTTGAACCAGGCTGGTTTCAGCAGCCCTGCACGCCTATTCGACCACATGCTGCAGGCAAATCAATTCCTATACGACCCATACGGGCCTGCGGAACTAATTAGGATATGCATCACCAAATTGCCGATGCACTTGCGGCACGTCATTCTTGCGGGACGATGCAAAGAGGACGTGGAAACGTTTAAGACGCTTCTCCAAGAGTTGGAATACAATACAGGAGAATGCCCGCCTAATCAGGCACAAAGTTATTACGGGGCACAGCAGCGCGACCGCAGTCGTGGCCGTATTACTAATCAACGGCGTGACTGGTCGTCGCGACGCGAACTGAACAATAATCGGGACCGGCCGTATAGAAACTGGGGTGACAGTCGCGAACACAGGTGGAACAACAGAAATGATCGAGGACGTAGACAGAATCGTGAACGGAACAGTTACGGCAACCAGAATCGATACTACGGTGAACACGGTGGGAATAGGACTATAGGCGGAGCACCTCATGATGTTGAAATTCGGCCAGCTAACCCTAGACATAATCCAGCAAATGGAAATGAACAAAACCGGCAATGACAAACGATCAGCGCAGAAGGCGCCCAATCGGAAACAATGAACGACATGGCAAAGGAGTGCATACGGTGTATAGAGAGGGAAGATATTAGAGAGGATTTGTTGCAAGAAACTACGAGTGCTAAAATTTCGGGAGTAAATCCAGTCGTGACAGTTGCAGTGAACGAAATATGTTTTAAGTGTGTCATTGACACTGGAAGCCCTTTCTCGATAGTGAGCGAGGCAGCATTTCAAAAATGCGAAGGGACTGGGACTTGGCCCGTTTTTCAAGTGCGAGGAATCTACATCTACATCTACATCTACATCCATACTCCGCAAGCCACCTGACGGTGTGTGGCGGAGGGTACCTTCAGTGAATTAAGGTGAAGGGCGCAATCTACGGTAAGAGCATAGAAATCCGAAGGCAAACTCGGCTTAATTTTACCTGCCAGGGAAGAAAGTTTGAGTACAACTTCTTTGTGCTCCCAACGCTGAATGTGGCAATGATTTTAGGAAATGACTTCATGAATGCCCACCATGCAGTAATTGACATGGGTGGAGGAGTAATGACAGTTCAAGTTGGGGATCAGCCAATTTATTTAGTATTTGATGAATGCATATTACGTGCCGAGTCAGAAATTAGTTGCCTAAAATTTCAAGCTCAAACCGAGTCGCAACCCAGACTGGAGCTACTCGTGAACTATATAAGTGAGTCGTGCTCTACGTCTGGTGAGCAGGGGAAAGATGTTGCGTCTGCTGATGCACTGAAAAAGAGCATCGCGGGTGTCAGAACCACGGACAGGGAAAAGGAGAAATTGTATTGTCTACTTAGGAATCATGAACGGGTATTTTCTGAGACTCCGGGGGCTATTAAGGGTTTTACGTACTAATTCAGAGTACGTGACCATCAGAAGTTTTCTGTTAGACCATACCCTATTCCCGTGGCGTATAAAGCCCAGGTGGAGAAGGAAATAAACAAGATGTTAGAACAAGGAATAATTGAGCGGGCAGTAAGCTCGTACAATTCACCCTTGCTTGTCGTGCCAAAACGCGACAACTCAGTTCGTTTGGTGCTAGACTCGAGACAGATAAACACAATTATTATGTCGGAAACGGACAGGCCTGAGAGCCTTGAGGAACTCTTACAACGTTTCCACGGAGTAAAGGTACTATCATCTGTCGACCTCCGTTCGAGTTTTTGGCAAATCGTGCTACACCCATCTTGCAGATTATATACAGCGTTCCTGTGTTACGGAAATTGTTTCCAATTCCGGCGTCTCCCGTTCGGACTAAACGTCTCATCAGCTGCTTTTATAAGGGGATTAAATAGCATTTTATCTGATGATTTGAAACAGCGAGTGACAATTTACGTGGATGACATATTAATTGCGGAAAAGTCGTGGGAGGACCATAATGACGTTCTGAACAGACTACTGGATGTTTTTGAGAAGGCAGGTGTAACAGTCAACTTAGATAAGTCACAGTTCGGACGAGAGAACATAAAATTCTTAGGCCATATTGTCTCAGCAAATGGAATACAACCTGACCCAGAGAAAATTGCGGCGATAGCGGAGTGTGCAATTCCGACAAATAAAAAACAGTTGCGAGCATTCTTAGGCCTGTGTAATTTTTATAAGCGATTTATAAATTTTAGTGTACTTGGTACACCCCGTCTATGTGGACTAACAGGGAAGAACGCTTTGTGGGTCTGGGATCAAGAGGCACAGGATGAATTTTATAAATTAAAAAAGGCATTGGTAGAGGCTCCCATCCTCGTGCATCCCGACCTGACACAAGAATTCTGTTTAATGACGGACAGTTCCTTGTCAGGATTAGGTGCGGTACTGTTTCAAACGGGAGGAAATGATGATATTACAACTTGGAAAACAATCTCGTTTGGGAGCAGGGTGCTCTCTCGATGTGAAAAAAATTATTCTGTGACGGAACTCGAAGCACTTGCGATAGTTTGGGCATTCTCAAAATTTAGGTATTTTTTATTTGGGAGGACCACCAAGGTGTACACTGACCATCGTGCACTCCAATTTCTTATGAGCACAAAAATCACGCATGGGAGACTAGGACGCTGGGCACTATACCTACAGGAATACAACTTCACTGTAGAATACATTCCTGGACAGAAAAATGTAATTGCTGACGCTTTATCGCGCATTCCTATAGGTTTGGTTCACACAGAAGAAAGGGAACTCGGTGAAAATAATTTTAGCATCCTATACTTACAGAATGTAGCGTTCGAGAATTATGTTACCACCTCTTTAGGGAGTATAGCGGACGAACAGGATAAGGACACAGTATTTAAAGATATAAAGAAGAAGTGGGAGGACAAGGAGAATGTAGGAATACGCCAGTACTACTTAGTGCGCAATAGAATATTACTCAAGAAACGAGCCCCGGACGACTCCAGATGGGTGTTGGTGATTCCGGAGGAACTCGTAAACAAAATTATATGGTACATACATTTGAGTTATGGTCACTTCGGAGCACAGAAATGTTGTGAAAAACTGAAAGAGACATGCTATTTTAATAACATGCTACGGCGTATTCGTGGTGTACTTAGAGTGTGCGGAGCTTGTCAGCGAGCAAAGGCGGCCACAGTGACTTATGCTGCATCATTGCACCCGATAATACCAAGAAAACTTTGTGACCTCGCGGCCGTGGATCTATTTGGGCCACTAATAAGATCTAAAGCAGGTTTTGCATATGTTTTCGTAGCGGTGGAGCTAACCTCCAAGTTTGTGTGTCTGACTCCGTTGAAGCGAGCCACAGGAAGGGCAGTGGCAACTGCATTTGCAAAGCAGTTTCTGCATGAAGTTGGGAGCGTAAAAAGGGTTATCTCGGATAATGGACCACAATTTAGATCACAATACTGGCAGCGGATGCTTCGAAGAAGAAGAATTAAACCTATATATATATATATATATATCTCTTTCACCCCAGCTCGAACCCCAGTGAGCGTATTATGCGTGAATTAGGAAAATTATGTAGGTTATACTGCAGTCGTGATCACCGATCGTGGGACATACACCTAAAAGGATTTCAGAATATAATTAATGAGTTGCCTAATACGTCAACAAAGCTTCCGCCAATCACTGTGCTAAAAAACAAGGAGCCCCCAAGCAAAATCAAAGAGGTGGTGCCGTGGCCATTAGAGCCGAGACTACGCCGGAACGCAATTGTTGACTTAGCTATACGCAACATCAAGCGTGCAGCAGAAGCCAGAGTCAAGGCGTATAAGAAACACGTGAGAAAAGCAGTGTTTCATGTAGGACAAAAAGTACTTATCAGATCACACAAGCTGTCTAACAAACGGTCAGGTGTCTGCAAGAAATTTTTTAATCTCTTTAACGGGCCGTATCGGATAAAGAAGATTCCCCATGAAAACGCCATAGAAGTGGAAACTCTTCGATCGAAGAAATCAAAAGGGCTACACCATGTGTCAAACGTAAAACCATACATTGAGTAGAAAGGGCAGTGAGGACTAGAGAGGACGGTGAAGAGAAACAATTGATTAGTTTACATTTGTGATAAATGCATTTTGAATAATATGTTGATAAAAATTAATGATAAAGATGTCTCTATGTGATGGATTGAAGTGATGTTTTAATTTTTTTCTCTCCTTGTGCAATTAGGATTTAGTTTGATTCAAACGTGAAGATAAATGGTTTCTTTGTGAACGAGTAAAATGCTGTTTATGTTTTTTTTTGTGTGTAAATTGAAAAGAGCCGCTCCTGAGAGAAGCAATATCTGCGTTGAATTAATGCAAAACTCAGGGGAATATCCGATCTGTGGGTATTATGGGTCTGGCAAACCCAGGTCCCCAGCTGTTAGTAGCCTTGTTTCCGATTTTCTGCTTTCAGTGCTACTATCTATCTATTACTATTCTATATCTGTCAGTATAAATGAGGATCTCTTACTATAGTATGCGTGCTGTATGAATATTTTAAGATAGGAGAACTCTGAGAAAGGAATGAGTAAGTTTGGAATCTTGAAAACAGGAAGCGATAATACGATTGTTGAACCATTGGCTTCCAATATGCGATGATATGTTAATATTGATGATATATGTCTTTTTTGTTCTTTATAGCTGAGTACGTAAAGTGCTGTCTGTGGATTTCGTAAGTATATTGATTCCCTTCAAGGTGAAAGAAGAATTGTGGTTTGTGTAATTTACGTGGCTCTGAAATATTATTGTGGTAGTCAAATACGAGCAGCTTTTCAGCAAATGGAGAATGGAACGGAAATATGGATCCTTTTTGTAGTCTTGATTGATGTTGAGCCAAAGCCTAAAAAATTATTCTGCGTTAATACTTGTCCTAGAAAAGCTACGTTTATGTGTTTTGCTGATGCTGTGAGCATTACAGCTTACTGTTTTCGCTGGTGCGGGATGCACTGCAGCCTATATGATTTGTAGTGAGGAAATTTCCCTCTTGAAGGTAGAGGATGATTAAATAATTTTGATTATGGGAACGAAGGAAAGCTTGGTTTAAGGCCTGTTGTAAGTTCAATATGTTAAGATGATACTGTTTTACAGAATAGAGGTGACCACAATTTTGCCATTCATGAGAAATGAATCCAGAATAACCACCACAGGCGAAATAACTGATTTGGAAGCGAAAGGTAACGTAAAGAAGGAACGAAATCGCAGCAAAATGGGTAAGAAAATGTAATATAACCTGTATAATGCAAATATTTTTAACCTTCTCAGAGTCATCTGTGAGATTAATTGTTGTGATAACGTAATTTTAGGTGAAAATTTTCTTACTGTTTTATGTGTGAATATATGAGTATGATAAATGTATAATTGCGAGTCTCTTTTCAGGTGTGCGAACTGGTATAAATGTTTTGGCGTGTAAATAACCATTGTTCTTTTTAATGTGTATGTTTAAGGAAAGTTCTCCATATTTATCATGTGACAAGACATATGCCGCGAGCGTCAAGAAGAGGACGAATTAGAACAATGTTGTAGTGGTATATACACTGTGTTGAAATAGCATTGAAGTAGCTTATTGGCTTAACTAGTAGTGGATAGAAGTAGAATATTGAGTAATGCATGTTTATGGGTAGTTAGTTTGTAGAATAGACAACAGGTGTGCATGTATGTGTGTGTAAATAACATGTGAACCCTATGCTGTCCTGACCTATACTTGCACAAGGCATAATCCTATTCATTTTAGTGAATTAATAAATAGCATTTGATTTATTAAAACGTAAGTGAACCACATTAGTGATGTGGATTTAAATATTATATTGTCAGTTCATTTAAATTTTTATTTTTATACTGTCAAGTCATTTCACTTTTATTTTTTTTACATTGTCAAGTCATATAAATTTTATTTTATATTGTCGATTCATCTAATTTTTTCATTTAAAAAAAATATTAAGTCTCACTTTGTTCTTAAAAAATTGTGAAAGACAATACTAAGTGGTATTATGTATGACATTGTGTAATCACATAAGGATGATGAAAAATTTCTATGAATGCAGTTGAGAACGTGAAAGCGAGCCGGCAAAACTCTTAAGAGACAGCGGGAGCAGCCGGACTAGTTGTAAACTGGCGGGTTTCCCAGCAGGACACGCTGTCAGCCAGGCCACTTTGGGAGCGCGGCCGACAACAAAAGAAGGTACACGGCAAACACTTTCCTTTGTACCTGGAGCTAATGGGCGGCCGCCCCGGGCGACCCTTCCTCGAGGCGATGACCTGAGATGGGCGAGCGGTCCACCGCGCGGAAATCCATCTGCTGGCAACGCACCACACGCACGCGACCGTGACGAGACGGCCGCGGTGAAACAACACAAGGGGCGTGGAGCCTTTTGACAGGTACTGCCCAGAGAAACTTGCAGACGTCAACGACGCCTATCGACATTTCCTGATGGATGCCTACTGTCAAGCGACAGTAAATCATGGTTCGATGTTCTCTGGTCGCTAAGGGTGGCACAAAAGAAGAGCCATTAAGTGTCATCCTTGTCCAGGAATATCAAACCGGCGAGCCAATTGAGGATAACCCAAGAATGTAACAACACAAAGGGCGTGGAGCCTTTTGACACATACTGTCCAGAGTAACTGGCAGACTTCAATGACGCCTATCAACATCTCCTGACGGATGCCCACTGTCAAGCGACAGTAAATCATGGTTCGATGTTCTCTGGTCGCTAAGGGTGGCACAAAAGAAGAGCCATTAAGTGTCATCCTTGCCCAGGAATATCAACCTGGCGTGTCAAACGAGGATACCGCACGAATTTGACAACACAAACATGGAACCAAATCGAGATGATGTGACACGGGAGAAACTTCATGAGAGGGCAGAGACGGCGGGATCGCACGCAACAGATGGACAAAAAAAATCCCTACTGACAGCTGCGGCGACGAACCCCCCCTCTTTCCCCTATATTGTGCCTCGGAACAGTGGAAGTACTGAGTGTGTCAGTGAACAGTGATTATACGGTTCTTAGTCCAGTGCATATACGTGTGTTTCTGTCAGAGAAACTCTGACTCGTGTGTTTTGCAGGAGTTCGATTTATTGGTGTTTATTAGACTGACTCTTGTATTTTGCAGGTGTTCTATTTATCTTTTTTAGACTTTGACTCTTGTATTTTGCAGGTGTTTTATTTATAGGTGTTTTTTTGTTTTAGATGTTGACTATTGTACTGTTTTATTTATCAATGTTTGTTTTTGTGTGATGTATTAGATTTGTGATATTTTGTTTCGTAAATTCATTGCTGTGGCATTGCTTCGTTTATCAGTCAGATAGCTTTTTATTCTCATTGAACTGTCATCGATTAGCCTTTGCGTGGGGCATATTTACTGTGAGGAACCCCTTAAGGGTAACAATCACATAATTATTGTAGTTTCAGTATAATGACACAGTGCTCATTGTTTGCTAGCTAATGGAAATATAGTAGAGTGATTAAATGAGTGCCACATAGTTATTTTAATTCTACAAATTATTAGTTTTATACGATATAGAATTTTTTTGCGATAACCACTTTGTAAAACATGTTTTTTCTCTTATCATTTTGTTGCTTTTGCAGATTGTGCATTGTTATGTTCTGCTTTTTAATACCGATGTTATTTGATGTTCTTTTTTTTAATTGCTGTGGCACCTTTGCTATTTTCATAAATTTTGCTTGTTAATGAACAGTCATAAATTTTCCTGTGATCAGTTGGCTCTTGCAATGAGCAAATACTGGTGAACTCCATAAGGGTAACAACCAGAAATTGTTTTCATATTAATGACACAGGAACCATTGTTTTTACTTGCTGACCGAATTAGGTCTACATTACCTTTTAAATAGGTGTCACAGATTGTGTTCTTTTTTGTCTGTTTGAAATTGGTAGATTCTAAAGATGTGTTGAAATTATTGTGTTTTAGCAAGTAGCTGGTGCCCTTTCGCCTTTTCTTTTACACTTTTGGTTTAAGTAGGGTGTGAGAAGCCTGCTTGGGAATGTCCGAGCATGGCCAGAAAATTCCCTGCACAGTCTTTTCCCGGAGCGTTGGGGTTATGAAAGGTCTCTGTTGGATTCCTTTCATGTTTAATTTCTTAAATCTGTTGCCATTTATGGAATAAATTCCTCTTCTAAATGTACTGTGGCGTTTCTGACTATCTGGGAGGAGACTGAGCAGTGGAACGTGTTACTTTTACACATAAACAGGAACGATCTGTCACACTACTACACTTTAAAGCACAGTTTATATGTAATTCTTATATGTAATTCATGTCACACAGTCTCATACGGAACCTACATCCGCTTTCTTTTATATACTGTATATGATAAGATACTGTCATTCCCCTTCCCTTTTGTGTGAGAGGATGAATGAGCATATGTATTTCTAGTTGCATGCTTGAGGGTAGCAGACAAGGCTGTCTGCTAGAGAACAGTAGGACCAACATCGGAACAGGTAGCTACGCTTCCTAAAAGCAAAGAGGTTTCTATCCTTAGTATGGTCCTGTCCGTCCGTTGTCATGTTGGTATAGGAAGCTGCCCCTCTGGCCACTTCCGTTGGTCTTTGTGAGCCACCCTCAGGAAGCACGCTCGGCAGTAGGGCAGTTGCAGTGTGGCCGTGGCGAGCGTCTGAAGTGGTAAGATCTCCGGCTAAGCGCGTGTCTGTTAAGTCCATAGGACAATGGATTTCTTAAGTTCAGCCTAACTGAAAATTTATTCACCTTTATTTCGGGTTTAGGTCTAAAATATCCGATGTTATCTTAAATTGCAGCGCAGTATAATTCTCGTGTGAAGTTCAGATTAGTTTCCGGTAGTTGCTTTGTTACTACTTTGTGAGTAAAGTGGAACTACGTGTTGATCAGTAACTCTAACTAAGATCAATCTTAAATGCGAATGCTTGTGTGATTATAACGTCTCGTCTTGACTATATTTTCAATATAGCAACTTTTCTTTATGTTCAGCCCACGGAGGGTGTACTTTGCGAGACCACTACCACGTGCTTATATAACTGTTTGACCCATCAGGTTAATAGTAAGACGTTAGTAACCAGTTCAAGGTTTTTCTTTTGTCAATTGCTTTTCGATCTAATTTATTTTAATTATCAAAATTATTGTGGAGTTGTACGCTTTGTGTAAACCAAGTTGGCCACGTGAAGCATGTGGTGTAATCATCAAAGTAGCCCTCAGCTATTCTTTTTGCGAAGATTTCACAAAGAGTTAATATGAATTTAGTATACCAGTGTGTGGTAATTACATGACGGACAGGATTGTGGTATGAACGTAATTTCTTTGGGTAAAAACTGAATCTATTGGTTGTGGTTAATTTCTTCTTGCTTATGTTTCAATGTTCTTCGTGTGTTATTTTATGAATGCAGTGTTGTATGCAGTCTCCCAATCTTGGCTCCATATTATATGTCTTCCGTAAGATTACAATCTCACATTTTTTTCAATCGTAAATAAGGCACCAGCTCAGTTATAACTCACGTATAATATGCTGAAATTTCAATGAACAATCTTAAAATGAATTTCCAAATATAAACTGATTTCTTTCTTTTTATTTAAATTCTCCTTTTTTATATATATATTACCGGTTTTGTATGACTATTAAAAGATTATCATTAATGTTAGTCTGCTTGGTAAACCTAGACTAAATATCTGATGAAACAGTTGCCCAGTAATCCACGGTTAACGTCCCCAGACAGATCACGGCTTTTAACCCACTTTCATTGTCTATTAGCACCGGTTTCAGCATACAAAATGAAAGTTACAACATTACAAAGTGTTTCTTCTTAATTCTATCCTTGGTATTAATATTATTACCCCAAAAAGGTGTTTTTGAGTGTCACTTCAAGAAGAAAAATCCTGCATAAATCGTTTTCTAATTTTACATATAAAAGAAGTAAATAGACTTTCTTGAGTTTGTGAGATGATATAACTATACTAACTAAAAGTTTCTTTACAAAAGGTTTTAAGGTATCTATAAATTATGGACTTTACATACATAATAAAAATAATTACTTTTACAAAAAAGGAATTAAATATTTTTACAAATATATCATTTTCTTAACTCTACATTTGTGTTTTATCAGTCTTTTCCTTTTTTGCTGCGTCAGTTTCTGTGCTCGACAATCCCCACTGAAATACTGGAAGGCATCGACTGAGTTGTATGGGTGTCACAAATCATGAGACAAGCACTCTAGCATGCGAAGCCGGGTCTTACTTGTTGCCATTGTCATCATGGAGTGGTACTTTCAACTGATGATGATAACTGTGGTTTACGGCATAAACAGTGATGTCTTGTTACTCATTTGCTGTCACACTTGGGATGGTATGGCAGTTCGATTACTGTAGTTGACTAGCGATGATCGTCACCCAATGTTGTGCTGTGGCGTCTTGGTACTTCACACCTGGTTCGGTATGGCAATTTAATGATGTGGTAGGGAGAATACTGTTCATTTTGCTGAATCTATTTCTAGATAATGTTGGTTGGTACTACTTAATATTCCGTTTGCCGTTCGCTTGTATTTGTTTGACGATTCAAGGTTTATTTTTGGAGTGGTGGTTGTAGTAGTTCCCATGCCTCAAAGTTCATGGAAAGACATTTGTAGCAATTTGCTTTGTAGGATAGGAGAGAAAGGTATCTTGCTGTCTTCTGCCCTTCTTCATCTTGCATCTTCTGTTCTTCTCTTCTTTCTTGCATTCTTCTGTTCTTCTTGGGCTAGGAATATGTGAATTTTAGTGTAGGAGTAATATACGATTTGTAGGATCTGACTGCCTTTCCAAATGTTAGTTGATGAGTTTGTAGATCTTAGTAATTTTTTGTACCTTCATTGTCGTCTCGTCGTATTATGATTCTCCCCACACTCTTCCGTTGTGTAGCAGTGTCGTGACATATGAAATGTCCGTTCTGTGTGTTGTCCTCCTGAAGTCCAACCTGCTTGCAACCTGCATTTCCAGTGTGGCGTTGGTCTTCATGTTGTTGTTATTGCCCTAAGTGCTTTCTCAACATGTCTTTACCCTCTCCATCGCTATCTTGAAGCATCTGGTGTTAAGGGAGCTGGTGATTGGTGTTGGTGGCGATGTTCCTTTGACGTGTAGAAATATTTACAATTTTTGTTTTACATATATTTGTTATTTACAAAAAAAACCTGATTTTATCTAATGCAAAAATTTTCTGATAGTTGTAAGAATTATTGTATATATATGATTTCTTTTCTTTATTCTAATTATGTCCTACCACTTCTTCATTCTTTTAATTGTTGTGTACCATTTATTGTTTGTGTGCATGTTGTAGTGTACTGGATACTACAAGATATTGTTAGTGTGTATTGTGTCTCTTTTTTTCTTTTGATTCATGTGTTATTTTGTTGATCTATTAATTTAACTTTTATTTAGTGGTTAGTATAAGATAGGGTGGACGTTAGTTTGCCTAACCTCTTCCGCATTTTTCAATTCAGTCTTTACGTTTTGTAGTATTCGGTGGCTAACTTCTACATCTGGTTTCTCTTTGCTGTGTTGTTCTTGTCTCTGTGGACCAGATTTTCTCTGTAATTATTCGCGCCTCGGTCTCGCCAGTTGCTGTTTCTGACATCGTGACCTCTTTCAAAGTACCCTTGATCGTTGGCATTTTGATTCCTAAACCTATATCCGCCACTGTATGAGTGTCCATTACCGTTCCTATTTCGGTATCAATTATTCTGGTTATCGTTTCTATGCCAATTGTCTCCACTGTGCCACTGTCCTTGTCTGTTAAATTGCCTGAAATTATTGGTGTTAGGATTACGATTATTATTATTGGAATATTCGTTCCTAGTCCTCTCCTTTTGCTGTTTCCTTTCCTTTCTTTCTTCTTTCACCTCGTTTTCTTTAAACATAAATTCAAGTTCCCTTAAAACCTCTTTGAATTCTTCGGTATTTTTATTTTTTCCTACTGTCACCTGTTGATACTTTACCGGTAATTTCATTTTACATAGACGTATCAGCTCTCCGTTACTGTATGGTTTGTCTAGGCATTGATTCTTTTTGTCCATTGTATCAAAGAATTTTACCACGCTTTTCTCTCCTGAGTTTTCATGTGGTGTCATCTGAAGTAACTAGTGTTTAATTTTGTTTTGCGCCTCCTTAGACCAATATCTTTCCAGAAATGCTGTTCTGAACTGTAGGTAAGACGTAAAGGTAGCCGCGATCTTTTGCATCACCTCTGCTACTGTCCCAGATATGTGTGCACAAATGAAGTCAAGTTTGTGAGCTACGCACCAGTGGTTTGGTAAGCCTACTTGAAGCTGATAGATGAATGTGCGTGGATGCAAGCTACCGCCTTCTTCCTTGAAATGTTGAAATTTTCTAACTGTAAGGAAGTGATCTGTATCATATCTACTCATAAATCCGGTTTGTGGCTGATTCACGGACTCAAATAATCTGCCACTGCTTGTGTCGCCGTGTTTATTCTCTGGAAATCTACAGCCTGTCTGCCTATTCTCAATTTCCTGACTCATATCAGCGTCATATCGTATCATTGGTGAACAAAAGTGTTGTTCGTGTGTTTCTACTCTCGTCGTTCGCGGTATAGTACCTGTGCTGCTATTATGTTGTGTCGTTGGATTTACTGGTTCAGTTGCCTGTCTTTCGATTGGTATCGGCTGAATGTATGTGTTCCGTTTTTCTAGGTACTGTGCCTGGTCCTGTGGCATGTCATGTATTACTTTAATCGGGGTTTTCTGTTTCGATTTCTGCGCGAGTGTTACGTCTAGCCTTGGTTCTACTTGAACTTTCTTAGACGGCGCGTGTTCGTGTACTGAACTAATGCTTGGCGTGTCACTTGTTTCACTACAGGTGTAATCAGTCTCGATATTTTGTTCGATAGTTTGTATCAACTCTGTTCGAAGCTTTTAGAGCTGATCTTTGTTTTTAAGTTCTATTTTATTGATCCGCTGATCATATTTTTTTAGTGCAACCTTTGCGACCTTGCTTTGAATTGCTTGTTCTTCCGAAATTTGTATTGCTGCTCGAGTGGCTTTTTTCGTAAAACTTTCCACCTTTTTGTCAACGTTTACGATGTCCAATTGGACCTTGTCCACGTCAGTGCGTAATTGCTACTGACCTTGTGTTAGTACCTGCATTCCTTCTCTAGATTCTTTAGCGTCTTTGTTTATCTGTGTGATATGACATCAATTCCAGCGATCCCTTCTTTCATCTGGATTTTAACCTGTTGGATCTGTGTCTTAATAGCCTGATTATCCTGTTTCAATTCTTGATACTGTTTTGTCATCTGTGTATTAATATTATTAATATCCTGATTCTGTTCCGTCGTACTAGCGTTCATTTTTTGTAACATCTCCATGATCGCGCCCTGTCCTGTAACAGTATCTTCTGCTGAACTATGTATTCTCGATCTATTGTTTTCTACTCGGTCAGTTACGTCGTTTACTGGGCTATGCTGTGGCGTTTCTAAGTTTGATAACTGCAATAACTGTTGAGGACTAGTTGCGTTTGTCATTGAACCATTACGTGGCGCAAACAACTCCGCATTCTGCCCTCTCTGTTGTGTATGTCTAGTGTTTACAGGTACAGTTGCGTCTGTTACGGAACCTTTTTGTGGCGCTCTAACTCCGCAAAATTATGTGTCTGCTGTTGGGGCACATTTAGAATGTGTACGATAGGTTCGACGTATTCTAAATGTTCCCCCTCTTCCTCACTGTCTACTTCTCTTTGAACGTTAGCTAACTGCCGGTTCATGGACTGTATTGAGGCGTATTCTGTCCCTGAATATGCGGCAAACAAACGCGTTTCCTGTGCTCGTTTCGCTTCTAATCGTTGCCATTTCCTACGTGGGCTGTCTATTTCTGGCTCGTAATGTGCCCTACCTGGGATTTAATTTTCTGGAAATTCGATTTTCTCATCCCTTCGATTCCCATCTGTCTGATCTGTCTCAATTTTATCCCAGTCTAACTGAGCCTGCAGCTCCCCGACTGTCCTATTCTCTGATTCACCGTCTGTCCCATTCACAGGTTCACCTTCTGTCCTATTCTCAATAAGCTCGTTTACTTGCTGTCTATCTAGTTGATTCTCCCCATCTTGTCTACTAGCTGTCTGTCACGTAACCTTTTGGCTGGTGCTCTCGTTAACATGGAAATTCTTTGAACACACCACAAGCCTATCTACAAAACTGTACGACCACTTACCAGTTGGTTGAACCAACAACAACAACAACAACGTCGTGACTTCTCGGCTGATGTTCTGTCAGCTCTGCTACAGTCTCCAATCTCCACCTGTGCGCTTGCAAAGGGAGAAAAATGTTATTTCTTGCTGGCCGAAGTGGCCGTGCGGTTAAAGGCGCTGCAGTCTGGAACCGCAAGACCGCTACGGTCGCAGGTTCGAATCCTGCCTCGGGCATGGATGTTTGTGATGTCCTTAGGTTAGTTAGGTTTAACTAGTTCTAAGTTCTAGGGGACTAATGACCTCAGCAGTTGAGTCCCATAGTGCTCAGAGCCATTTGAACCATTTTTTTGTTATTTCTTAATTCTAACTTATATGATGCTGCGTCACACTGCATCTCTGCGTCACTCTGCGTCTGTGCCTATCACCTGAAAATCCTATGCCCTAACAGCTACACAAAAGTCGTAAAAAAAAAAAGAAAAAAAAATTCCAGCACAATAACACACACCCATTTCCCTGCAATTCTGCTTTCTTCACTACCTGTATCTATTCTGATCCCAATCTTTGCAAATAGCTATTTAATACATGAAAGAAAGATCTTCAAAGTGCTACTGCTGCGACCTGCCATACCTCACTATCCCGACACTTTCCTATACTGGTAGCTTACCTGTTTTACCTATCCTGGCAAGTTACCTATTTTACCAATCCTGGCAGGTTACCTATTTTACATATCCTGGCAGGTTACCTCTTTTACCCATCCTGACAGGTTACCTATTTTACCTATCCTGGCAGGGTCGCCATTTTCTGTGAGTGTGTGGGTGCTATTGTGTAATCCTGCACAACGGATGTTTACCCTGTGGTTCCTGCAAGATGCAATTTCCACCCCCACACTACCGCAGAAGTCAGACAGACGCTCCTAACGTTCTAAAGAGAAATGTCTGAAAAACTTTCAGCAATAAATATCTTCTGGAGTCGTCCGCTGTAAGGAAATGACACAAAAATTCACAAAATTTCTTACGTAACTAGTGGGATACTTGGGTACTGGAATAGTGCTAGTTGGTGTAAGAAAAACAAGAAACTAACGAAAATTATTACTTAATTTGCAAAAATTCTGAGAAATCACAATGGCACTTTTAGTTATGAACTTAACACGTTATTTCCTGGTTCTTTTCGGAATGTGAAGTTACCTCTCAAGGATAGGATTCGCTAATGAAATTTCTGTACAAAGTTTAAGATTGTTATTGACTTGGCAGAATGGCTGAGAGCCGTGCCTACTCAACTTGAATAATTATCCATTAGAATGTTGCTAGGTATGGTCGAGACTGTCGCGTTTGAAGTGCAGTGAACGGTACTGTTGTGGAGGAAATATGGGGCTTGCAGTAGCTGTAGCGCACAATACCGTAAGCTGCCATGACTGCTTTCTGCACTGCTCGTTGCTGAAAAATAAGATAACTCTCGTTCTGTCTGGATTGACCCTCGCCAATCAAACTCTCCTTACGCCTTGATAAAGTCAAGGATTCCTATTCGCCCCTAGTCTAACTATTGGCGTGGTACACCGGTCAGATAACCAGTCCACTGTGAAGCCACTCAATAATTCGCTCACAGGCGTTTAACTATTACTCTGTCCGTTCACATCGCACAATAAGTGTGGCGGCCAACACAGTGAACAACGCTTAATCGCAAGGACTCAATATAGAGTCACACTTCGATTCGCTCTCGACAGAGGTGCTCTCCCAGTGAAGTACTGAGGAGAAACTTGGTCCTCCCTCTTTCAGTACACATAGGAGCGCGCACGCTCTCGTTATGTGTTCTTGCTCCAAGAGCGATAATGGAACGTCTCCTCTCCACGCCAGACGTGAAGGGGTATATCTTTCGATCTCTTCCATTACTAATTCAGCTAAAGGAGACACAAATATCGCCTGCCAATCATCAACGCTCTTCTAAAACGGGAGAATGACGTTTCGTTTAAGGCAACCAATCCGGAAATCTGTAGTATCGGCGTTTGGCGTTTGCTGTCTCCCCGTGAAAATCTCTGAAACTGCATGCTATATTGTAAAGAATGCATAGGCTGGCCACTCCCAGACGATGTAGCGGAATTTGCTTTTAAGCCAAACACGGGGTCGTCCTTTCACTCGGGCAAACGCTGTCTGCTCCACGGGCGGTCACCGACCGACATAGATGGTTTGGGACTGGCCTCCTGGCGTGCGGTTGCCTCTCTCGAACTAAAAGCTCCTGTGACCATCGTGTCTGGTATGTGTGTGTGTATGGCAGCCTCGAGTATTTCAACCACGGTGCGCACTTGCGATTTATTAGTTATTTGCATATCGTTTACATGAATTCAAACAACATTGACTTTATGTTATCGATCTTGGGTTCGAATGAAGCGTCTTGATGTGCGGAATATGATTGTGAGGGCGGAATATGTAAGCAATGAAGGTCAGGAGACCACGATGTATTACAGTGTCATGCCAGTAAGGCAGATGTCGGGAGGAGAACGAGTAGGATAATACTCTGTAGTCATTTGCTGATTGATGTAGCGCTCTGCATGATATATTTCATTCCAGTCAAAGTCAGGAATTGGCAGTTTAACACCCCTCTAAACATTTCAAATTTCATTCTCGCATGCAAGCTTCAGACATGATGTGCTTCTATACCAATGTTTACACATTTCGTTCCACTGGGAGTTAAATTGTACTTAGAAGTGAAAAGCACAGGTGCACTCGACGCCTTCTTATCCACAGCATCTGCACTCTGTAGTTGCACTATCACAGAGATGTTCTGCTGGGTCATATGTCGGTGACCAGTACTGTCCTCCATTTTGATGTTGTTTAAGACCACCACCACCAGCATTTGATGTGTCGGGGGCAGATCACATGTCCTCATCACACAAATCAATGAGTGGTATGGACAACAGTAGCTCCTTGTCCTGCTCCAGCAAGTGGGCAAGTGCACTACAGGATCCCACCTGGCCGCTACAGGTTCAGACATGCTTGAGGTTGTCACCGTCTCAGGTCTAGAGGCAGCTGCAGGTCTCAACAGGATGGCAGCCGAGGTTGCTACAGGTCCAGACATGGCAGAGGTTGGCTTGTTGGCACTCGACCCTGCCTGCTTGGATGCATCGATGGCTACTGCTGAACAAAGATGAGGAAGCATTAGACATGGACAAATACAAGGAAACAATGAATAATAATAATAATAATAATGCTAACCACAGAGAAAGATGTGATGTGGGATACTTTACCATTTCCTCCTGTTCTGCAGGGCTGTGTTGGATTGCGACTGCTGTTGACACTTCATAGTTCTTCTTCTTCTTCTTCTTCTTCTTCTTCTAATGACTGACCGAGCAAGAGTGAGGTTCCAGAGCTTCTGAGTCTCCCCTATACCCCATCCAATGACGTCACCAGATACTGCCATACTATTGGCTGAAATCTAACACATGACTGGGTTAAGGGATACTATTGGTTCCTACCATTTTCTCCCACACCAGACCGACATCTTGGATTACATCATGGAATGGATGACAGTGCCCTCTGGTGGTGTTACTGTTCTAGGGCACTTGGACCTCGTGGTTCCGCCATCTTGCATAATGGTACTTGTGTCATGACCGCCATCCTGGATTACATCATGGATGAGAGCGCCCTCTGGTGGTGGTACTGTGTACCAGGTCAGTTGGAGTCCAGACATCAAGGTGAACACACTGGATGGCTGTACTGCATCAAATTGTTCAAATAAAGACTGGTGCATGCAAAATAATAAAGACTTACATCCAGCACAGGTCGAGTCCTCCCCCGCGCCATTTCCTAGGATGAGGTGGCAGTCGGGTGATTTAGGTTAGTGGAGGTAGTCCAAGTGCCCTTCCTTTGGCACCATTTTCTTAGGTTAGTAGAGATACCCGAATTAACGTATCTTCTGGCCAAAATTCAAACTTCCCACCAGTTCATAAGATGAGGTGGCGGTAGGATGACTTAGGTTAGTTGAGGTAGCTCAATTGACCTATTTTCTCGCCATCTTGAATGACGTCTGGCCGCTGTATTGAATGATGTCATGCACTGTTGTCAAGTCTACACACCACCATCTTGGATGATGTCATCGCCGCCATCTTGGATGCATCTGGCAACAATGCAGAGTGGGGTGGTGCCTCTTTGCCCCAATACACATGCTAGATACCGCCAGGTAATGGAATGACAGGCAGTCAACGTCACACAGTCCTGTCACCTCTGCTGTACCAACTCCGAGTGGTAAGTCTGCCACATGTGTACTTGTTGACAGGTTGCTTCCTGGCTCTCAACAGCAGCGGCTGATCTTCTGTCCAGGCAGGTGCAGTCCTCCATGTTCAACAATTTGGGCGAACATTCCAGCACTCACCAATCGCACTCAGGGGCAAGCTCTTCTTCCAGGTCTTGACATCTCCACATCTCTGACACCTGCCAGAAATCCTAAAAATGCTTTTGTGGTCCCATCTGGACTGTGTGAATTCTTATGTATGCCTTTTGGTCTGAGAAATTCTCCTGCTGCTTTTCAGAGATATGCTGACTTGTTATTGAGAGGGTTAAAGCCTACTATGTGTCCCATGTATCTCAAAGACATCATAATTTTTGCAGAAACAATCGAAGAGCATTCTGAAAGATTAAGAATTGTCCAGATTTCAAAGTGCACACTTGAGTCTAAAACTAGAAAAATGTTCTTTCGCACAGTCACAGATTCAGTACGTGGAGCACACCGTTAGTTCAAATGGAGTTAAGCCAGATCCTAGGCTGACGAAAGCAGCGAATAATTTCTAGCCCCAAAAATTGTTAAAGGGTTACAATTTTTCCTAGATTTAGCCAACTAGTATAGGCGTTTTGTGCAGGATTATGATACAACAGCAAAGCCATTAACAAAATTATTAAAGAAAAATTCAATGAGTGCGAAATATTAATGGGTAAAATTAAATAAATTTTGACTAGTTCACCTTTATTAATATATCCAGGTTCTGAAAAACCTTTTATTCTTTCGACGGACGCATCAGAGTAAGCTGTCGCAGCTCCTTTAAATCAGGAATATAATGGTATGGAAAGACCAATTAGTTACGCCTCCAGACAAATGAACTCAGCAGAAATTAAGTACAGTAATACCGAAAGGAGCTGCTAGCTCTAATTTGGAGTAAATTACTTTGTGTTACTTGAATAGACGTCAGTTCACTGTGGTTATGGACCACACTGCTTTAGCATGGATGTTAGGTTTAAAAGGTACCAGCAGTCGCTTGACTAGATGGCCATTAAAATGATCATAATTACACTGTTCGGCATTAGCCTGGCAGCCTGCACAGCAGTGCCAACGGCCAATACAGAAAGGTTAGAGTTGCGCAGACAGACGATGTTTCCATAGAAGAATTGAAAGAATCAGAGAGATATAGAATGCCACCAGTATGCATCACTCTCATTTTTTGTTACATAAGTCGGCATACTCTGTCGCGAGAGCCCATTGAGTAACAGAGTAGTAATACCTAAAGAACTATAGCAACAAATAATAGCACAGTATTACGACAGTTTACAGGCCTGCCATAATGGGCGACTAGCCACGAATGCAAGGCCTCAAGTTACTGGTGGAAAGGTCGAAAAACCGACGTTAGGAAGTATGTAAGAAATTGTCTGCCCAAAGAGCGCCTCCACCAAGGACTAAAGTTCCTTTGCAAACATTACCAGAAGCATCGAAACCACTTAAAATTGTGACCTTGATATCTGTGGCCTATTTCCACAAAGCATCAAGAATAATAAATATATATTGTCCAGTATTGATCACTTTTCAAGGTACTTAATTTTGACACTATTTGCGGATGTGACCGCTGAAACTGTTGCTTGAACCTTTGTCAATCACTTGGTACTGCCTTTCGGAAGTCCCGACACAATGCTCATCGACCTAGACTCAAATTTTGCGTCGGCACTGTTTACACAAGCCTGCAAAACGTCACGAATCAAAAAACGGCGAACTACGACCTTTCAACCTAAAACCAACGAGCGCCTAGAGCGAGTGCACAAAATTATTGTGCGAATGCTATTGTATTATGTAACGAAGACCCGGTTAGATTTGATACATATGTATGATTTGTCGCCTCAGCTTACAATACCCGTGTCCATAAGGGCATCGGAATACTTCCCATACGAAGCAGTCTATGGGAGACTCGTGAATTCATTCTTTGAGACTAACAAATTGCCAACTGACGTCAATATAGGCGAAGTGAAAAGGTTAGCCCGCCGTCTCAAAGTCAAATGAAACCAAGTTAAATGCAGCAATTTTCAAGCCACATAGTAACAGCTAGAACATAGCAACAAAGGCACTACGCTTCCTCACTATAAGTCCTGTGATTTGGTATTGGTCCGAAATTCCGTGGTAAAAAGGGGACGAACTAAAAAGTTCACTCCTCTTGTAACCTCCCCCTCTCTTATCGACCTTAATGACAGTGAAAAATGAAACCGCGTGTACCTAATGGAAATTTGGGAAAAGCAATCGTCACCGAAGTTAATCTGTCGGTAATGAGGGAGGAAAGGGTTACATCTAAATGAAAGGAAAAATGCAAATGAAACTGGTGGAAATTAATATTAAAAAGGAGTAAAGTTAATAAAGAAAGTAAATGTGCGGTCGTCACGTTAACAATTAATTGGCGCTAATTAGATATTTGAGATTTGGGGGAAATTACGGTCGCCAGTCCTAAGGACAATTACTATAGTAACTGAAAAAGAATGGTTATTACACATATAATTAGCACTAGAAGTGTGGCAACTGAAGGTTGACACGTGTAGTGTGAAAACTGAAAGTTTGTCAGAAGTAATAAATTTCGCTACACTCTGACTTAATTTAGCAAAAGAATTAATAAAACCGAAAAATCGAAAGTTAATTTAGTGACTGAAGTTAATAGTGAGCTTTCTTTCTGAAGCACATCGAAATTCAGTAAAATACGGTTAGTCTTGGACTACCTCAACAATCATTTCAAAAGCTACTTGAATCTACGCTATGGGGGGCCCTTCCCTCTGTTGTGCATCTCCTCCCTGGTGAATGCTGAAATCCAGTTACCTGGTCGTACTACAATTGTACACTTTTGATCAGCAGAAGCCGTATCGTAGCCCAGGTGTGCTGCATCAAGCAGTACCGCCTGCTTCTGCCCCTAAAGTCGCACTGACGGGTAAAGGTGTACCCATAATAAAGCCGAAAAAGAAGAAGTAGGGTGTTACCAGCACATGCTCACTATGCTTTAAGAAACGAGCATCCCTGCGCCATGAGGTCCAGGGACTCAATGAGAAAGATGTAGTGATAAAAATGCCACAACAGGACACAAAATGCATTAACTGGGCAGAACTGAGTGCAACAGAGATGCATGGTGTTCCGCTGAAACAAAACAAAAAAT